>NW_020312344.1:0-11123 GCF_002999335.1 Cyclospora cayetanensis | reverse complement strand
TTGAGTGTTTCACCCAGACTATTTTTCGCATTTCTTCCTGCTTCGGGAATGATGATGGGCCAGAAACCATTCCAGTTTCCTGCGTTCAGTTGGTCTTGACGACCAGGCGCGAAACAGTAGGGCGTCTGTTTTGAAATGGAGGTCGCGAGATAAGCCCAACTTGAACACTTTCTACGACGCTCGTTGCATTAAGTTGGGAATTAGTAGAATATTGAGTTGCTTGCCTGTTCGTTCGTATAAGTTATGTATTGTACAGCATTGCTAACTCGATACAACACGACATCATGTTGCGCGCTACATGCAATGTGCAACTAGCTGGGTAGCGCTGAGTTTCTCTTTAAGGGAGGAGCTACATGTACTGTAAGAGCCTTTCTCTCTTCATGTCGGATTTATGACGGGCGTGGGCAGGACAAGGCCGGAGCTCTTTTAAGGAACACTCCATTATTTGCTCTTGAGTTTGTACTGAGTCCTGAGGTAAGTGGTTTGAAGGTCACTATCCACAGCGTGCTACATACAGGGTGCACCAGCACACACACTTGCTCTTTTACCCTTTCGGAGAAACCCTCACGAAAGAGAGCAGAACAAAGTAGAGTTCCGTTGGTACACACCCTTGATTGCTTTTCTTACGGCTTGAGTGCTCTTTATGGGCTAGCTTTCTCCTCTAAGAGATCATACGAACGGTGCAATGTTCTGTAAGGCAAGGAGACAAGAGTGCTCTTTTGGAGGCCAAGACAAAAACCTTTCTCGTAAGCTTTTGCAACATTTTGACTCTATAGTTCCTAGTGGAGTATTCCATGAAGGGAACCTTGCATTTGCAGTCGTCTTTTCGCTAGCTATAGCTGGTGTTTTGGCTGTTCGTTTAATAAGCGTTGTTCTGTGGAGGAAGGATGCATAAGACATGAAGCCATCGTCTTTTTCAACCTGTTTTATGGAGTAAATATCGGGGTGTAGGTGCTTTTGCGAGCATGCAAGAAGGCGACAGTTCGTGGCCGAATCTAGGCCACTCACTTGAGCGGTCTGCGGTCCGCGGTCTGCGTTGTCTTGTCATTGAATGCGTGGTATTGTGCCTTTTCTCCCGTTCATAGAAACAATGAGCCTCTGCAATAGCTCTTGTTATCGGATATCCTACATGATGAAAATGAATTAATGATACTTGGGTTGATAAGCCGCAGGCGGCACTGCGAAGCAAGACGGTATCCGAAGTCCACGACGGCCCGCAGCAGGCACGACCACAGGTCCTTCGCCGCCACACCAAGGTCACAACGCTCTCACATTGCTGCTTGTGAAGTGCTTTTTGCTCTACTAGTGCTAAAGGGCTCACGTAGGCCCCTTCAAAAGGGGGTTTGGCACCCTCGTGGGCGTTGGAGGCATCCCTGTTTTGGACAGGCCATGTCTGTCGGCAGTACGGACTGAAGTCGAAGCCACTTAATATCTTTGAAATACGATTGGAGTTTTACTCCAATTTGATGGAGAATTGTACCACTGTGCTGGAGCTTGGTGTATGATTTATGTCGGCTCACATCTTGTGAGCCGCAGCGCCCGCAAAATTACAAAGCTCGTCCCAATAAAGTGAACTGAAGTTTTGCATTCATGAGCGGGTACTTCAACTGATATAGTGAAGGTATCAAACCCGTCATTTTTGCATTTTCACTGATTTTCAGGGAGGTGGCCTCATTTTCATGCTTGGAAGGAAGCAGCCCACGAGCTCGCGGTGGGAAAAATTGGTTTTCTTGATGACGGCGCGCTCTGCCTTCAACAGTTCCGCCTTGAAAAATGGGACTCGTTCGTATTTTTACGGGCGCGCTGCTATGCGCGTCTTGCAGCATGACACAACTAGGGGATGCCAGTGAACATCAAGTCTTTACTATGGCCCCCGGCAGCACTGTCCACATCCACAGCAGAGTGGAGCCAGTTGTGAACACAGGAGCTCAACCGACTTCACCTACAGGGACTTTCGGAGGCTCAGGAAGCTTTGGAGGTCCCTCAGTATCCT
Source organism: Cyclospora cayetanensis (assembly GCF_002999335.1). Lineage (NCBI taxonomy): Eukaryota > Apicomplexa > Conoidasida > Eucoccidiorida > Eimeriidae > Cyclospora > Cyclospora cayetanensis. The sequence goes on along the minus strand of NW_020312344.1, from coordinate 9,130 downwards.
TTCAAACTCCTCACACTATTGAAATACAGCACGTGACGCAGCCCTTTAACCCGGTGATCTCAGTTGGAGGAATAGGGTACACTGGTGGAAGCTATGAGAGCCCCGGGTTCGCCACGTCTTCTGCAATCTCTCGGCCTACGAACAGGATTGTATATGGCTGGGTCCCAGAGCCCCAATCAGCAAGCCTGCAGGCCATGAATATTGAGGAATTGAACAGCGCGTTACGAAGCGAAGCGTTTGTACAGGCTCTTAGAAGTAAGCTGTTACGGTGCAACGCAAGACAGTACCCTCAGGCAAATTAGATCGCTTACACCACCGAAGCAGCTAAATCGCGTATTCGTACAATGACAATTGATTCCGGATCGTCGCAGCAGCACGACACATACACGCAGTTGTGAATCCAAACGCATTGATGAGCCTGTTGTGTGCTAATATTTCAGGTCGATCGCAGATCGACGTGCGATGCAACATTCCTCTCGCTACAGACAAGAACAGCTATCTGAATGCATTTTTAAGAACAGTTCAGGCAGAGAGAGCGTTCAGAAAGGATATAGATGAGCAGGTGGTACAAATTGAAGAAGCGTTGCGTCGGGACCAGATGGCCGATATAGGAGCTTCTTATCAACAAGCTTTGGCAACACTTGCAAACGGTGAGGAGGGAACACAAAACGAAGCTAGAGCAGATGCAGCGCGATATAAAGAAACTGTGGAGAGATTGATCAGTGCTCGATTGGAAATATTGATGACCTGCAAGCTGGCTGCCCTTCTTGGGCAGCCCAGGATCTTTACAGAAGGTTCATTTTCGTCATTGGACGTTCTTGAATTTGTGGCAACGGCACTTGGCCTCTCTAATGAATCAGAGGAATCATTAGAGCTCAGTGAGGGCCGTGCGGTATTCGGTGGCTTGGAACCCTTTCTGATGACATCCAATCCTCTCAGTGAGCTATCTTACAAGCACCCTGACTCGTTGTTGACCATGTTCTGCAATGAGCTATGGGATGTCTGCATTCCCGTTAGATGGCTTTTTGAGATCAGAAGCCATCCAGTGCACTGATGCCTGTATCGCTTGTCGACTTGTTTGAACTTCTTGCTCCCAAAATTCTTGTTGTGATGTTCAGCCCTTGGCCATCTTCTCACATTGTTGATCGGCCACATAGACAGGGAACTGTTCTTTGGCGCAAATGCTAAAAAGCCCTTCTACAGTTTCACGACTCTTATGGGTGCTACCGGAGGAGAGACAGCAATTTCCTTGCTGGACGAAATGTGCGACCGAGACCGTGGCCCTCACTACAAGACACCTCTTTTGAAAAGGTTGAGGCCAAAGGGTAGAGACGGAAAGCCGCGCGTTAGAGGAAGTACACAACCTTGGTTTCGTAGGGGCGGTTCTCGCGTTCACCGGAACCCACAACAGCCAGAACTATTGCGCGCTTACTGCGACACAACAGAAATGATTTTGAACGCCATTATGCTAAGTAGGTATTTTTTTGTCCAGCAGCAGTTCAGTCAAAGAAAATGTAGGGCTTCGCCAGCACATCTTACTCGTACCGTTCTAAGAAACCTAGTGCAGTACTTCTGGAATGGAAATGTGATTTCTGCAGAGCATGAAGACATTCAGCAGGAAATGCTAAAATATTCATTGCCTGTGGAGCCGCTGGTAGATCCGGCAACAAATGCTGCCAGGATTCAGACGCGGACTTGTAGAGGAATGGCTACCGTTTGTTCTTTCGAAAATACAATTTTGAACCCGATAGCTAATCCTCTTGATCCGCAAGCTATAGATCAGAACACCAATGCGCGAATGGCTTACGAATTCTACACCGGACTTGGTGAGACTTAAATGCCACCAATGCATTGGGAGGCCGCAGGAAACACAGTTTGCCTGCTTCCACCAATGGTCCGACTTAATATATTTTCAGGCTTCGATTGCGACAGTCTGCCTGATCTGCTGCTTTCTGCTTTAGCAAGCGCTCAACTCGGAAACCTTTTTGGCCCATCAGGATCACGGCAGTCCAGTGTTTTTGCTGAACAGTGGGTAGAAATGATGTCAAAGCCTTCGGCTCACAGCGACAGTAAGCGTATGCAGGTCCATAAGCATCAGAGAGCCGTGCAGTGCCCCACCTTTAATTCATTATTCACAACAAAATGGTTCTACAGAGGCCCCGTGGAATTAGATGCATGACGCTTTGTCACTAGGTTCATTCTGTGGTCTCGGTATTGTGCGCAGTACTGGAAAGAGTTTTCTTTTTCGACACGAGAGAGATGACAGCACAGACTAAGAGCACAATGGTTAAAGGATTTGAAGCTTGTAAGCTCTTTCTTTGAAGATTACAGGCCCTGTGACTTGTACGGGACAGCATTACAATATGTGCAGCTGCAGTTTTTTCTGATTTGATCGTACGCTCGAATCCATCGTTCTGTTCGGTTCCATTTGCCCACAGATGAGAAGCGCATCAGTCAACTCGCAGGAAAGCCATCGGTTCCTTTCGAGGAAGCAGCTCGCACTTACGGAGCCATCCAAAAAACAGTCCAGAATCAGCCTCCCAAAAAATGGTACACAAGAAAGCCGAAGATAACGAAGCGAAACCTGTTTCGGATTGCTATTATCCTCCTACTTCGAAGTGAGCAGATTAGCATGCCTTCTCAGTCATCTTTGTCAACCTTGCGACCAGCTGCATACCGCATCCTTTAGGCTGATTTGGCCGCTGCCTGCACAGCTTTCTGATTTTATACAGGCACTATTTCTTGCGACATGAAGCAGTCATTTGCAGAAAAGTTTGAGGCGTTTACTAAGTCCGTGTTCTTTTCGGGCGCGGCTAAAGGCCGCCGGGTCCCAGCGACTCAGCGGACGCTGATGGCGTTCTTCCGGACAGGAAAGGCACCGACTCTCCTAAACATGTGTGCATACGACCCGCTGACGCTTAACTACATGTTCCTTTACAGATTCGTCCTTATGGGCAGTGGTGAGCGCACATCATGCAAACTCAATTACACGTGATGGTACAGGTTGTTTCGCTTGAACCATCGGTGGCGTTTCCCTGAATCACGTAAAAAAGCACGGAGAGACCATTTATCAGTGAGATACCGAACGCACCCCTGAGGAACGAGACATGCTCATGCTTCCTCACTTTTGCTCGCTGATTTATTGTGCACAGATGCTGCACGTACTCATGACCGGCAACACGCAAGAGTTAGCAAGACACGGCTGAGCACACGGCTGCTCGGCTCAAAGTGGACGCCTGCTTTGTTAAAGGCTGTAATGAACGGTTTCCGGCGGAAGACGATGGTCAAGCGTGCCAAAGCTTGTGAGCAGGTTGTGCTCGTTTGCTGCATGTTCTGCACTGCGTTTAACACATTGAGCCCCAAAATTGACGAGGGCGCGTCCAGTCAGGCATGACGACAGACTCTGGTTTCTAGCTATGGAGGCATAGCGTTGAACTTGTGGATTTGCATTGCATATTGCTTATGAACCTGTTAACTTTGTATCTTCTCAGTACTACTGGAGTCTCTTGATCCGTCGATCTTGCCGTTGCTGATCGACTCCTTTGATTGGATCGTCCACACCCAGGCTGCACTGCAAGTCAACCAGAACAGCTTCATGTTTCACGATTTGGGGGCACGTCCCGAGTCTTATCAAACGACTGCTGAGAGCAAGGCAGCCGTCAAGCTGTCTGACGGAGGGCTAGTTAAGCTAACCGACAAACAGCTTAAAAATTGGTCAGAATTTGGGATCCCCGCCTCTCTTACGAACAGATTGCGCAAGGGGGAGAAGCTGCCCAAGGTTACAGCATTCGAGAAGATACCAACTCCAGATTTGACCAAATGGGAATTGCAGCTTAACACCAAATGGCTTGAGGCACTGACAGCATATTTACAGCATCCATATGGTAAAGCAGCACTGGCGGCTAATGACCCGGTGGCCATGCTGATACAGGAAAGTAAAAATCGCTTGGAGGCAGAGCTAGAAACGACGATATTCCTTGGGCGGATTGTCAAAATACCCCGCGTGTCCAAGTTTAAGAGGGCGCTCAGGGCAGTTAGCAACTTCTTCAGGATGCTGTTGCGCTCTCCGGAACAAAGCGAGTACGCCGTTTGGATGGGTGTCAAAGTAAATATAGATCAGGTCATGAGTGTAATGAAGGCAGTCAATAGCGCGTCTGAGGTTGTCAAGAGCTCTGGAATGTACGATCACATCAAAGAGGGGTTCCTAGAGATTGTAAAGGATGTTATTATGGGCAACCTGGATACGCATCACCGCATTGTTGGCTACGATACATACGCCGCGGTTGACGAACAAATGCGGAAGGAGGGGTTTGCCGCTGCGCACAAGAGAAACCACGGCTTCTTGGCCATACATCCGGAGTATCCTAATCTTAGCGATGCAGAAAGGAAGAAAGAGTTCCAATACAGCATGTGCATGGACCATTGCGAGGCTCTGTGGAAGCTCCTTACATCTCTGGTGCTTACCAACATGCAGAATCCGAAGAAGCTAGCAGATTACGAGAAGGAAATGAAGTCGACAAAAGCCATCACGACGCTGTCCGATCCGAACCGCGTGAATGCCTTCCGTCTTGGCCTCAACGTACAAACGGACTATTTCGATAATATGCTCGACAAGGGTTCCAAAGACAATATTAAGCGCATGAAACACGGTGGTGGGACTTGGTTCGCATATTCTCTACTCCTAGCTGGGCGGATCCAGACAGCCATGGGCATGCCGAACTTGGGAACAACTTTAATTTACCAGGCCCCGTACTATGGGAACTTTATTCTTAAGTGGATAGAGGAAAGAAGGAAGTCACGAAAGAAAGCAATATTTGCAATGATGACGCTTGGATTCTTTTTCGCTTACACATTCCTCTCCGTTGCAGACATTACCCAACACTTGACTGATTCAGGCCTGGGGCCGGCAGTTGAGTGTCTTGAGAATCTCGTTCTAGGTCCCATTTGTCCTGCGGCTGTGGTTGCGCCAGCCATCACCAGCGCAGCTACCGCAGCAGCGCAGGATGTGTTCAAGGTGGGCATACTCGGACTTCTCACACCATATCTTGTTTTGCCGATGATGCTCGTCAGCGTTTGGCAAATCCTCAAGTCGGAGTTTAAGATCCTGATGCAGTTTGAAATGTCAGTGAAAAGCCTCTTCACCCGATTCAGCAGATGGGTCAAACAGCCCTTTAAGAATTGGTGGAGACGCAGAAGAAGGATGAAGGAAAGCATCCTGAAACAGGCCTCTCAAAAGTATGAAAGCGCTAAGAAGAAGAACAATGGAAGGGAGCCAAGAACCCGCAGCTTTGTGGAGAGGCATGATTCGGGGTCTGTCCAATTAGACGCCATGGGCCTTCCTTCGGGCGAAATGGAGGTCAGCTACGACGTTTCATGGAGCACCCCTATATATCCGCACAGCCCTCCGCTTGTTCGCGTCTCTTTCACCAAATAAAGGCACATGCCCTGGTTTGAGATAGCAGCGTACATCGGTACGGATCGCGCATGTACTTGGGTACCGAAAAGTCGCGTAGTCTGCGCTGCAGTAGCCCTTAAGCGAAGGCAACCAAAGACAGATTGATTTTTTTTAATGTTTTCAAAGAGCACGTAAATTGCCGCGTAATGGAAAGAATTATTCATCCTGTCCTGAAGAGGCTCCATAGTTGATCATTGTGCACATTTCGCTAAAGTACAGCACCTATACCTAGAAGCGCGGTGTTGGGCTAATAGTGCATCAATGGTCCTAAAATTTTTGCTCGTACTTTCGGCACACTAATAATCAAACAACATGTTGACAAGTTCGTAATGTATACCACGTCCAATAGCACCGGAATCAGCGCCTGATTATGAAGAAAGCAAATTCTACCAGTATTTTAATTCGATAAAACACCCTTCTCCAGAAGCGGGGACCTCTCCTGACTAACCAGTCCCTCTAGCTAGGCCACAGTCCTCTGCCCCCGAAACTGCAGCATCGGTCACATTATTGCAACATTCGCCACAGCTGCGGTCAGGTTGACCGTCGTACTACACCTTGAAGCGCGAGAAGCTTCACTTGAGGGAGCACTTGCCGCCCTCTACTGAGAAAACGTTGGCATGTGCCTTCAAGAATGCAGCCATCTTTGGCAGGCTGGCGGGTTTCTTGACCTTCTGACCAAGAGAAGCCAGGGGGGTGGGCCCGTTCTTTTTCAAGAACTCGACCAACGCATTCTTGTAGGTTGCCTCGTCACCCTTGCTGGAACCCGCATCGCCCGCTTGAGTTTTGGCTGCAGATAGCGAAGGCACAATGAATGAAAGTATAGAGTCCGAGCTCATGTGGCAACTGGAGGGCAGGCTAATCGCTAACAAGCTACCACTAGCGCACCTTTTTTATTTTGCTGTTGCTGTTGTTGGCCCTTGCGCTTATTCTCTTGAGCAGCCGGTGCGGGCTCGGGCTCTGATTCTTCTTCGTCAGATCCTTCGTCATCATCCCCAGAACCCCCCTCCTCCTCGTCATCATCTTCCTCGTCATCATCGTCCTACCGAGAGCACCAGCAAGAAGCACCAAACAAAATCTCTAGGACGAATGCGATAGCTACCCTCGACGATAGCTAACAAACGCAAACGAACTGGAAACGGCGTGGGTACAGCTTGTCGAAAGAAGCAAGGGAGCGAAAAAACGAGGGTCGTGATAATTGTGTATTACATCATCGTCCTCATCATCCTCATCATCTTCATCATCGTTTGCTGCGGCCGCCTGAAGGGCCTTCAGTGCCTGAGCCTTCTTGTTCGCTCCCTTAGACTTTTCTGCAGGACGCAACAAAAGAAAATAAGAAACGGATGAAGCCTTAAGGCAACCACTATATCCTTACAGCAAGTAGCAAAACAAATCGAAATCGACGCTGAGACGATGACCACAGCACGTTACGCCCCCTAAGGAATAGAGCACAAAGCTTCCCTGAGGTGTAAGAGAAAGTGCAGTGGAGGCAGAGCCCTGAATTTTGGCTGGGTGAAATGACTGAAGCCGAGGGCACATCCCCAGCCGACATCCAGCCTTAGAAGCAGCCACTCTCCGAAGTCTATTTGCACGAAACGCTCTTAGACTGCAGCTACTGAGTGGAAGCGTGAAGCCTGAAAACTTGAAAAACTCACTATTGGCCTCTTCTTCCTGAGCGTCGAGATCCTCAATACGGCCGTCCTGAAAGGACACGCATGGGCAACATAGAGAACCCCGCATGAATAGGCCCCATCTCGACAACAATATATACAAAGGCAGGCATGTACAATTGCATATCCCTCGACAAAAAAGCAAGACCTACTCTCACCACTGGAGCGCTCATTCCCTGGGTCTCATCATCTGATACATCTTCGCTCTCCTCCTCGCTGTCTTCGCCAAACCCAGCCATATCATCATCATCTCCATCACTCTCTGACTCGGGTTCAGGCTCGAAATACCCAATGACGCTTAGTTCGTTCTTGCCGCCTTCAAGTGCGAGCTGAATGCCTTCCCTTGCCGAAAGGAACAAATCCACGCTACAGGATTCCTGCTTATCCTTCTGCAGGACGCAGGCTGCAAAGCTCTGAGAGCCCTGGACGACCTTGAGGTAGGTGCGGTTGCCATCAACTGGCTTGCTCATGCAAACCTGGGAGATGTGCAGGATTTCCCCACCATCCTCAGGGGCCACTTTCACTGTTTGGCCTGGCTTCAGGATTTTTGCTGCGTAGAAAAACGCGAACAAATAACGTGAAAACCCCTTATGCAGGGCGTGCATATGGTTCAACGTACGCCCCCCAACGAAACTGTACCGCGATGGCTACGCCCCCCATATAACTGGAGACTTCTCTTTTAAAATCTCCAGAGCCAATAATCCAGCACCAGACCACAGGGCTATCATCACGAAGACAGTTAATGCGTGAAAATTCAACGAAATCGGAAGGCTGAGATGCCGAAGAAGACGCTTGAGGGCAAGGGAGAACCTATTGAAAACATTTTGTAGCTTAGTGCAGACACTTAGAGGCGCATAGGAAGCTAAAACTAGGAGCTTTGTTGCACGAAGCTTGGCAAATGAGAGGAGGACACCGAGATTCCTTCAAAGCTACGAGGCAAAAATCCTCCAGCCCCCAGGAACTGTGGGCCAGAGACTCACCGAAAAACATTTTCGCTGTGCTTAGGGAGACTAATGCGTAATCAACAAAGAAGCAACTAAGGAAAGCACGAATATAATAGTGCTTTAGCCCGCAGTTAAGTTCGAGCTCTCCCACCGCCCCACAGAAGCGAGAGAGAAGAAGCCCCACGAAGCCCCCGATGTGGGGCAGTTCTCAAGACTACGGCAAGCGGCGGCAGCAGGTAGGAATCCAAGCAACTTTTTATGCACTCACAATAAGCAGTTCCACTCTTTAAATAAGCTCGCGGAAGCCCTCTGCATTGCATTCCCTGGGCTGACATTCCCGAACCAGTCCGGCTTGCGCCACCTTACGCAGGGGGGAATGTAGGCAACTTGCCGTACATTCCTTATTCTTGAACATTGCACCGTATGAAATAAGCTGTTGTAATTTACAAGTAGCTTCCGGCGCATCAATGCAGCTGCCGTTACACTTAATCTCGCATTTGTATGAGTATGGTGTGCTCGATTCAGCGGGCTACGCTACACCGAGGCAGCTTTCACCACATTCGTTATGTTAATCAAGAACTAATGACTAGTTTACTGCTGAGCGTGGCTCTTTATGTATCCTGCTTGTACGCTTAGCCCGATACAATGAAAGACCCTTGCTGGGGGCCATTAGCTCCAATCTTGATACAACTATCATAGAAAGCTATTGTTTCTTAAAGAACTCAAGCCTCCCTCAGCTCGGACCCCTCATAATTCTGACATGAGGGAGGATAGAGAGCGATGATGCGCGTTGCAATCCCAAAGGCACTGAGCATTCACAACTCCTTGCACGTAGCATATGGCGTATACATACACAACGCCTTTTCCTCAGTTAAATCTAACCACCTTCGTAGAAAGTGTTCAGATTAGGCTTATCTCGCGACATCCATTTCAAAACAGACGCCCTACTGTTCCGCGCCTGGTCGTCGAGACCAACTAAACGCAGGAAACTGGAATGGTGTCTGGCCTATCATCATTCCCGAAGCAGGAAAAAATGTGAAAAATAGTCTGGGTAAAATACTCAC
>NW_020312343.1:0-11173 GCF_002999335.1 Cyclospora cayetanensis | reverse complement strand
GTCAGCGTAGCTTTATTGACGCGGCCATAAGGCTTTCATCGGTCGACGACTCATGCTTTCTGCAATCGGTGAGGCGTCCGCGTTGACATCAGCTAAGAGGCTGGTTTCTGCGTCCCGACAGGCGTTGCGCCACCGCCGCCTTTCTTCGCCAACAACCTTCTTTTCAACTGTTGCCAAAGAATGCTAGTTTGCCTAAGTATCTAATAGCTTGAAAAAATCCAGTGAAAAGTTGCAAAGAAGCCCGGCATTCCACCGCAACAACAGCCAGATGATGAGCGGGGAACAACTGCGTGGTGCCATGCGGTGGTGCCAGATATAGCGCTCCGTACAATACCTCCACAGGCTGGAGCTGTACTCCGTACTTCACAGAAATTTTTAAAAGCTATTAAGTGTTCTTACAGAAAGCCTTCATCTACCTGCATCCCTCAGTAATCCGATGAGCGGAGAGGGGCAGCTACGATGCGCAGAGCTGCACCTTAGTAACAGCTCCAGACTTATCAACAGTTGGGCAGAGCATGTAGCCCGCATGTACACAACACTGAGGCTGATGGCATCGAGCTACAGCTACTCTGTGGTAACAACAGAGATACAAACAGCCAAATCAGTCATTCAAATGTTTTCCAATCTTCAATTTAAAATATCAGTAATGGAGCAGGTGAGGTAGTGTAGTTGTTCTATAGCACACGATTCAATTAACTCCCTTGCTAGGTACCCATTTACCTGAGCGCTACATAACTAGTTAGCTGCCCTCTTCACTCTTAACAGTATCACTCGCTTTTTGCAAAGATGTCGATGCAATTCACCTTTCCTCTCGCGGCCAATGGGCCACCTCAATTTCGTCCCTCGAATTTGTCTTACGGGCCGGACAGCTGCACTCTGGTCTCAAATAGGGAAGACTCATTGTCAGTGTGTGCCTGCTTAGTGTACTAAGGCAGCTAGATCTGCAAGATATACATATTCTTGTGGTCGCTTTAAAAACATACAATTCACACTACAGCGGTATGCAACCGACATCTCACCTAAATTTGTCGTTGTATTTTGAGGTAGGCCGCTGTACCCCCGAGCTGCCTACATTCATCAAAGCTGCAACTTGCGCATTTCTATATTTTCTATTAATAAAATGTGTGCAAGAAGTTCAGATATGCTCGTAGCAGTTGCATAAGGAAGGGTTGATGGCCAAAAGCTTGTTCCACCTCAAACTATGTGCTGCTCCAAAAACGATACAAAACGGCCTAGAAAGCATACACATAATCACCAGAGACTAACAAAAAACGCACCTACTTGTCAGAGATTAGGGTGAGTGGCTCTGGACAAGAGCGAAGCAACACAGAAGTACGTAGGATTGATGCTTAAGAATCGGTTTAGCGATGGTTTTTTCTGAACAGTGATTTGAGGATTTATGTCGAACGTATGCCATTAACACCTAGCCAGCAAGAAAAAATTTCGGCTTACTGGCGTAAACGCTTGGGTTGACACACGAGATTCCCGCACCATCGCAAGTCCTGTTGCGCCAACAGTACGCAGAAGTTCGATCACACGATCAAACAATGTATGCATTGTCAAGTTCAACAGCTGTCCACAAGTACAGATGTAGGATTTTCAAAGCTATTTGAGGTACTTAAGGAGCCATATGGCACCATTAGTGCCATGTGGCTCCTTAAGTACCTTCGTGCACACCACATTCTGTGACATAAAAGCTTTGCGTATTTTCGTTCGATTCTGCTCAGTGTTCAGTCACGCTTTCTGAGGTTTTTAATATTTTGTATCTATGTATTACAGCTGCGTACTGTATGGCTTTGACTGCATGTTCGCTCCGCTTAAATGAACCCCACTTTGTGAGGAAGTCAATTATTCCGAAGTAAAACAACTTTCGCCCGTCATGGCTTGCGAGACCGCAAAGGTCGCGACGCCAAAATGGCTCCTCTGCACAGACGAAAGTGAAACTCCAAAATATGCCATATGCAGACAATGAAGAAGCTCAGAAGATATTCCTCCCTCGAACGCTAAAACTCCAACTACTGAAAATATAAACCTATGCAGCTTGCCTGCATCCCCGAAGGTGGACGATTGGGCATCCCGTGTGCTGAGGTAACATACCAGAAGCATGGCATGATGCATTTTTTGAAATTGTGCATCCGAAGCATTAAAAGTGGGCAAGTAAAGACTAATATGCCTCAGCTCACCTGTTTGTAGATAATGAAGTGTCTCCACCACAACCATGAAAATGGCTGGGGGCTGACAAACGCACGCCACACACCACAGCTGTGGGGTGTACACACTACAGCTGGAGCTCGAAAATTATGAAGTCGTGTTAGCTGCTCTCTCGGGGGGTGACGTGCGCCTAGACTAATGGAGAACAAGAGCTTGGCAGGAATCGATGAGGTCTCGCATCGACTGACCGACGGTACGTAATGAATGAGGGTAGAAAAGCTACAGCTGGATTTAATGCCTTACGGGATTCCTTATGCGAATAGTAGATGCCAACAAGTAGAGAATAGTCCATAAGGCTGTGGGACATTAAAAACTTAGAGTCCCTTCGCAACAAATCCACTAGGCGAGCAGCGCGCTCTGGGCCGATGTCAATCTGCAGTAACTCGCAAGTCCTAGAGCACAAATACTGTAGCACAGAAACTTGGACGTACAAATTATGTACAATCGCTGGAATGCCTATACCTTTTCGCCTTCTCGTTCGAGGTCATTATCCTTCAAAGCAGCCGTTGGGTCCCTGATACCATCAGATAACAGCACAGTCCTTTTGCCTTCCTTGTCAATCAACAGGAGCAGCGCTCAAACGAATTAGACTCCATGCAGACAGGCTCAGCACCTGCCTTTGTTGGCAAAGTAATTGGGTGCACCCCGTTAGCCTCTAATGCACTGAGAAGTCCCCAGAAATGATCTTAAGGACCATGAGGAGCTAACCTAAGGACATAATCATGGCCAGAGCCGAGCTTCAGTGGGGTCTCTGCAGCTCCCATCTGTGACGCTCCCAAGTGTGTCAAGTTGCTGGAAGCTGCAGAGACCACATCGAAAAGCCGTATATTGTCGCTTACGCGCGGTTATCTAGTGCGAGGGAGCGCTTGTAGGTGGATCCCTTGAGGTCGTATCTCCGATGTATGGGTACTGGCGTGTGAAAGAGATTTTCCATCACTAAAAAGTAGGTCTTGTGGCGCATGCGATCTGAAATGCACACAGATTGATAGCCGGAGCTCTTACCCGCGAAATACCCAGCGTAGCAACGCCATGTGAAAGCTTATGTCCAACCTACTGATATCCCAGCCCTTCAGTGCCTAGATCTTAAAACTTAGACCTAATGCTCTAAATATTCATACTTGCTGCAGAACTGAGTCTGCCTTGGCGGGGAAACGTGTGTTTAACTGCGTGTAGCCCCAAGAATCTGGAAAGCAAACTCTCGGGGTTCTTCACGAAATGCTCCAAGTAATCTGGCAGCAAACGACGGAGGCCTCGGGCAGATTCGCGGGAAACCTGTACAAAGACGAACCCAAAACATTCAGAAAGTATCCCCTAAATCCTTTCTTCGAAGTAAGGTGAAACATACAAACACCCTTAAACATCCCAAAATCCGCCGCTGTTGAAACGGATACACCAGCGATGGATCACAAATGCACTTAACGGGCCATACACGCTAGATCTAAAAGTCTCACCGTTTTTATAATAAATTTGCCATCGGCTGTGTAGTAGAATAGGGCCCCACTTTTTCCCTCTGAGACAAGCTCAGAGAGAGAGGCAAGACTCCCTGCAGAAAGTAAGGCCGTTCAAATCTCTGAGGGATCCACGGGCGAAGCACCACCATCGCTGTAACAACTGGTGCCGCAAGCAACGACAGGTGTATGAAATGCCTTCCCCATAATACCTCTGCTGGCTTCCTTTGAAGCCAGAATCCCCTAACCCAAGCATTGACTCACATAAAATCGGGCACATACATTAGCTGATCTCCATATACGTATATGTGTTCCTGTACTCATGAATATAGCGATGCACAGAAGCCAGGCCTACAGCTCTCTAGCTATCTTGCTCTTTCCTCGGTGCAAAGTGTTTTTTCAACGCAGTTAGCTTTTCTTACCTAGCAGCAGATTCGACACGACCTGCTCGGGCCCGATAGAGTGTATATACATCGTCTTGTCAATCTTGAACATTTCTCGCAACCGACGAAAAACCATGGGTGCATAGTCTGTAAATCTTACGGTAGTCTGCACCAGAAAACCCAAACTCCTATTTTTCAGCACTTAAGCATCAATCCTATTGCAGGTACAGGCTGTCTAACCTCAAGTTCGCTCCTTGTTTTGGGGTCCATAAGCACCAACCCTTTCAACACTTCCCTCCTCTTCTCCCACCTTAGAGAACACCCGGCAAAGCCGAAATCCTAGATCGTTAGCTCTCACAGGATGAAGGGGGCTTGCATCTTCGTGTGGGGTTTGAGAGAGAAGTCGGAACTTCTCCTTGTAGTTGAAGTCATACGGTTTAAGAGACCGCTCTGGAGCTATCGCGACGCGACCCCCTGCCAATCTCATTCCTAGCATTACATTTATTACAGTGTTCCAGCTATGATGGCCGAAGTAAATTGCTACGCCCTTAGCTGCAATCCCTAGAGGCCTAAACAACACCCCAAAGCACACATCAGGAAGTCCAAGCAAGGGGTAAAGAGCAAAGAAAGACCCAATATACACTACAGACGAAGCGCTAAGGGCAAAGTGTGCATCCACGTGTAGAAAGAACTTTACGATGTTGAGTTGTAAGGCTCCCCCTTAGAGGCGTAAAGCACCCTTTGTCGTCTTCGGCCTCGTGGCATCCATATTCAACGGACTTCTTTTGATAAGCAGCTGCATGGCTCACATGTAGAGGCATAATTTTGCAGGCGCTGTAATTGCTGAGCTACAGTAGCACGATCGGACAACTGTCCTCTTCGCCAGCTGCACTACGACTTCTATGTGGACTAAATTTTCGATACTTGGGAGACTACATGCTACACGAATATACATTCGACAGAAGGAACCAGCAACACCAACAAATAACAGCAACGATCACGGCAAAATGCAGCAGAACCACTATCAGATGTGGTATAGGGCCTACCTCTGCGTCGACCAATTTTGGGCTTATTGATATACATCTTGAGTCGTAGTGCATTCTCGTCGTGCCTATCATACATGGGATCCGTAACACGAGCCTCGCAGCACCAGCTTCAGCAGAGAAGCATAAGCAGAAGAGGTTAGTATGACCGGGAAGAAACAAACTCTTTATTCTGAACTTCAGACACTAGACCATGAACAGTCTTACAAAGTGACGCCACGACGTTGACCTGCGTGAGCGCTGCTTCGTGCGGCCTGCAAGGAGCACCAGCACCAGAATATTGGAATAGGTATGGAGAAAGAAGGCACTTCAGTATTTGAATGTGTCGTTTGCTCTTGCTGGACCCACAGCCATCCAGTCTGATACCGCTAACTCGTCGAGAAAAGAGGGCACTTAAGATTCACTTTGGTGTCTGAATGGAAAAACGTGCCACCGTAAGGCAGCACCACGTGGTGATTCGTCGCTTCCTCCCCTGCGCGCCCATTCAGAATACATTCTTACTGTGGACCCCTTTAACCCTGAACCCTAAACACCAGTCCCAACGCAAAAAAATCCGAGATTTTGTTTTAATTTAAAGGCACAAAACTATAGCAGCGAGAACTGCTAGCATCTGTTTAGCGTATTATCTGAGTCCCCTATCGTTTGCCCCAGTTTACGTGACCACTCTGAACCATGACAGCTCCAACCGCATGCGGAACTGAACGCTTAGGGCATGCCCTATCTGCCATGTGAGTGCGCTGATAATGGTGTAAACTTCTCACGCTGTGATATCTGCAACGGTTGCTGTTGTGGCTGCTGTTGTAGAACTGGGGAGTCTCCGGATCCTCGTGCATAGCTCAGAGCGGTGGCGATGATTTGTTGCAGTTTCTGTTCAGTGCATTTGACTGCAGCGACGGCTGCTGCTGCCGCCGCCTCGGTTTCTGCTGTCGCTGATGTCCCTCTTGGCGTGAGCAATGCCTCTTGTGCCTCCGTTATTTCTATGAGCGGTGACGATACGGCTGCTGCTGTGAGGTTCTTCCCTGGGAGGCTACTATCTTCGGGCTGTCGCTCTGGAACTGCAGAAGCACCAGCAACATGTTAAGGTACATAGCTCCTGCATGTGCAGAGAGCAAGCAACCCAGCATGAGCAGCCGAAGAACCAGGACCACAGCTGCGATCGTCCTTTGATTCTCACCAAATGATACAAAAGTGGCCTGTTTGAGGGTCTGAATCTGCCTTTCTATTTCTCTGAGGTTGTCAATGCAGAACTCGAGCTGCTGCAATTGCTGCTTTAGCTGTTGCTGCTGAAAGACGTGCTGCTGCAGCTGCTGCGGCTGCTGCAGCACTTTTTCCATGGTGTTTGTTGAATCTGAAGTGCTCCTATACAGCCGGCTCGGAATGCCCCTGAGACTCCGTACGATGCCCTCTGTTTTCACTCGCTCCATGTCGGTGGTCTCTGCAACGCAAAGCCAGTACACTGGGCCCTAATGCCAAAAATAATTGTCGAGATCCAGTTATGGTTCAAAAGGTATCGTTTATTATTGGGGACATTTTGTGTACTGCGCCTCCTTCAATCTTGCACAGAAATCTGAGGGTACAATAGCTGCTACTGAGTTTTCGTGGGTTGTATGTTTGGCTAACCGTCCCACGCTTTAGCCGCTTGTCCACCAGCTGAAGTGTCGGCTGCAGCGCCTCCAATATCGACCCCCAGGAGAGCGAGGAACGACGGACTGTTTCGAACAGCTCTTCTAAAGTCTGCCTGCATCATTCGTTTGCTTCCATCTGGCAGGGTGGTTGTAAGGGGAAGGAAGACTGCTTCAATTTCTGATTGCGGGATAGGGGGACCCTCGTCCCCTACTAAAATTTTCCTGCTCGCCTCCACTGCTCTTATTAGCTGCACAAAGTCAGAAGTAGATACACTGTCGGCATACACCACATGCTGAATACGCGCAAAAGCTTCCGCCGACACGCGAGGTTTCCGTTTCTGCTGCAACGGAGGCGAGTGCCCCTGGGAGTGGTCATCATGTACACAAAGATGACGCTGACGCGGTTGCTGCATCTGCACGGCCTGAGTCTTCCACTCCATGCCTGCGACTGTTGCATCTGGGGGCATTCCATCGGGGGAACTGTCACATGGCGTCAAAGGGGCCCCATTCGCAGATTCAATGGGAGAAACCGGTAGTTCCTCAAGCGTCTTGCTCTCTGCTTCTCCTTCGCTGGATTCAAATTCGTAGTCGGAGAGACTAGCGCCCGTCCCAGTGAAGCTACACAGCAGCGAAAATACAGGATAAAATCTACTGGCATGAAGGGATTCCAATCAAGGCGACAAGGTAATAAAGCAGGGAAAAATGAAGGGAGAGCAGTTGACGCAGGAAATGCGATTGTCGCAAACAACCAAAGACAGCAAGAGATCAAGCGGAAAGCAAGTGCCACAGAGAGAACGAAAGAAGAGGTACTACAAGGGCAAACGCAAACCAAGATGTGAGAGGAAGCTACACCCAAAGTACGGGAGAGTTTACGAAGATGCTGTAGCTGAAGTGCGTATACTAGACGGACAAAACGCTGCGACAGCGAAGGGAACCAACAAAACAGGAATACCTGGGGTTAAGAATGCGGAAGGCTAGTTCGAGCTTGTCGTCTTCCGAGCCACACATCATCGTGCCCAATGCCACAGCAAACTCGGTGAAATTTAGCTGCAGCAAATATGCATGTGTGCCACAAGCCATGCGCACTAAGTCGTCAATCCTACAACAACTAGCGGGTGGTCGTCACGCTGTGCCTTCGCAAGCAGAAATTTGCAACGACTCATAGTATATCCACCGGTTTCAGATTCCAGTAACTATAGTTACTCTGGATCTGGGGGAAAGATCTAGGATTGGTTCCTTGAGCCGAATGCACACCTCGGTGTTATGGTCCCTGTCAAAGGCTTGAAAGAGGCGGCCGGCAATTTGTGTTTCTTGTAACATTGCTAAGACGCCTAGCATCGAACAAAACTGTGAAAAGCCCATTTTTCCATTGGGAGCAACGCGGCGAAACCTGCTTACAAACCACATATCGCTAGTCACAAACGATAACGCGGGGGCGCTAGCGATACGGGTGTCAAACGCTTGCTGAACACTACGCCACAAATCCACTATCCTAGAAACTGGGGCCTCAGCGTGTTAATTCTTTACCTGCTATACACAACAACAGTCCTTCTGAGCCAAATCCAGAACTCTTTTTCTCAAATTCAAGGAGCACATCTGCAGTTCTACATAGTAGAGCTCAAACGCACCTGGAGTAAAGGAGCTCAATTTCCCTTGGACTTAGGCTGGTACGGCTTTGTACCTCAAGGATTGCTTCTTGTGGCACATTGCGGGGAATGCGTCTTCGGAGCCTGTGTTTCCGCATTAGGCCACATGACCGTTCGAACATTTTGCTGGGATGCGCATACACCTCCCGCAAGCCTCCTCAGGGAGTCCAGTGTACGCACTGGAAAATGTGGCCCAGGTTTTCGTTGTTTGATAGACGGGGATAGAACAGTAATCCCATTCCTTCTCAAGCCATGTGTGTCGGATGCCGGCACAGCAGCCGATCAGCTGCGGCCGCAGGGGTAAGCTTTAGGTTCGCTGAGGTAAAGACGGTGTTGCTTAGCAAGCAAGTTGAATTTTTGGTAGATAAATAAGGACAATTAGAAAAAACAGCGGAGCAGGAAACTCTGCCGCCTCGGGGCCCTCGAGCCACTGAGCCATCGAATGTTGTCGACAGAGTGCATTCTTACTACTGTTACACCCTCAGTTTTACTGTGTTGCCTCGAAGACAGTGAGTAAAAATAAATGCTATAAGGAAATTAACAAATGAGATAATGGAAACCCCATGCGCTGTTTCTAATTCTTCTAACATTCACAACGTCGGTACGAGGCCCTGAAACCCAAGCCCTCGGCAGCATAACATCCCACGTGAAAGCAAAACCATCCTTTAATGCAGCTCCTACAAATGGTCGCTTATAGGACGCTAACGTAAAATATCAAACATGTGTATGCGCGGCTGACACCAATTAGGGTATTTGTAGCCAACTGTATACTACGGTCCCCACAGGTAGACCAGTAACGAGTAGCCATCAAGAACGAGAAAAGCAAGTAGTTTTCCGTTCAAAAAGCTGTTTATACCTTCCCCTGTCACTCGCACGCACGTACCTCTAAAGTAAAAGAACAAGATGGTGTGTTTAGAGACATCATAAGATAAAAGCTTATCCATCTATACACTCAATTATGTGAACCACGCTATACAGAGTGTTTGCCAAGCCTGCTTGCTTTATCAAGGTTCCGATGTGCATAGACTGCCTACTTCGACTTTCCTTCTACTGGAAAAGCTTTGGTTGCTGCCAAACTGAGTACTACGTGCTTTCCCACATTGTAGCGGGCTAAGATATACTTGAGCACTTTCAACTACACTTGTTATATTTAACCAAAATGAACAAACAACTTGACAAATTGTTATGCCCGTTGCATACCTCCTTGATTGAAGAGTAGCTCTGACTCAATGCAACAGGACGCAAGCCTGTGCACATTTGCCCTGGATGCTCCGTGCAGCTAGCTGTGAACGGTCGGACTGTTTAGAAAGTGCAGCTAGGCGCACTTCAGCTATACCTCGACCTTTATATCAGAATGTTGACGAACTCGGGCAAGGCAAGCAGGGATGCCTTTTGAGAAGCTTTCAATGGCTTTTTGTCGAGTTCGCATTCAGTCTAAAGCTAAAGGATCTTTATGGAGCGCTGCAATTGATGGCACCGCATGGTTCCATGCAGATTTTCCCCGCTAATCCGCTAGCAGGAAATATAGTGCGATGTACAGCTTCTCTACAACAGTTGTCTGGCTATGCCAAAGTTGTTTTGCTACTTTACCAGTGTGTTTTGCCTTCATAGCAGTCTCGGAAAATTCCTTCTGACGAAGGTCGTAGACGACGATACAACGCCTACCGGGGAGGCATAACCCGGACTGCGAGCTGATATGAATGCAGAAGCTTTTCCATCTGGTGAATAGGAATGATTTTTCAGGCGATAAAATCTTTGCGGACGCGTCAAAAAGGTTCTGCGGGCCCAAAATGTATGACGGCCGTAAGGATGGGCAGGAGTTCAAAGATTCCATCAGCCAATTGGAGGTTCGACTTGCTACGTACACCTCAGATGAAGAAAAATAAACGATCCTTGTGGCCTGTCTACTGTAGGAGGAAACACTTTGATGGTGGTCCTATTTATGCACAGGGTGTCATCTGCCTGCAGGAATTACTATGGTTCAAGCCTTCATACAAGCTTGAGCTCATCGGATTACGCTGATTTCAGCTCAGCACGCTTCTAGATGATGGGAAAACGTATGCCAGGTCAACATATAAAGAGGCCTGTATTTAGCGGAATAGGAAGCTTTGGTTTGCAGAAGCCACAACGCGAAAAAAAAGCGGCTTTATCCATGGTATGTGCTGGGTACGCCCGAAGTACCACGTCTGTAAAATCGGAATGTGGGGAGCCACTCACAATGAAGCAACCGACCGCGACGTTTGCACAAATAAAGGGCCACGTGAGGATTCAGCAGCGAATGAAGGCAGCACGCAGGACTCCACGTAAGCTCTACGTTGTGAGACACTTAAACCCAAACTCAATGCAAGCTTATGGAAAGTAATAACACGTCTTTCCAAAGGAATCCCAGCCTTCTAGTGCCCCGATTTTTTAATTCCCAGTGTAAGGGGAGATGGATAGCTCAAGGGTGACTTACTGTTCTCCTCTCAGCATTTTTATTCACAGGTAGTCTCTTTTAGCACCCCGCCAAAAAGCACACAACATTGTGTCTATTTGTACTACGCTTACAGTACTCTGCAACGAGAAACGCAAACAGACCGAAAACGCCATTCAGCAAAAGGTTTATTAGGTCTTTGTTAAGCTTAATATGTGGCGCTAAAATTATGCTCACATCATCGCATCTCTCCACTGATCGATAACACGCCTCTCTGTGTTCCCTACCTGTCCCCTAATACCAACTAAGGGCGGCACAGCGGAAGAGTTCTGCCCTAGTGCCACTCCTCAGGCAGACAAAAAAGCGAAAGCAGTGCAAATGATAAATGCATTGCGGGTATTAGC
>NW_020312342.1:0-11381 GCF_002999335.1 Cyclospora cayetanensis | reverse complement strand
ATACATACATACACATACATACACACATACATACACACATACACATATACATACATACACCTGGACATACACATACATTCACACATACACCTACACCTACATACACACATACATACATACACATACATACACACATACATACACACATACACATATACATACATACACCTGGACATACACATACATTCACACATACACCTACACCTACATACACACATACATACATACACATACACACATACACCTAGACATACACATACATATATACACATACATACACACCTACACCTACACATACATACATACACACACATACACCTACACACACATACATACACATACATACACACCTACACATACACATACATACGCACATGCACATACGCACATACATACATACATACATACACATACACATAAACATACATACATACACCTACACACGTAGACAAATACACGCTAGCAGTCATCATCCTTGTACTGCCACGTAGCAAGGCAGGCTAGACAGTGGAAACGCCGAATCGAACACGACCTTACGCGCCAAGGGAGGAGGCACTCCATTGGGTAGGGCAGTTCTAGGGGGTGTCTGGACTGAGCCTCCAGGCTTGCTTGGAAGGCTACTGTGTGTTTGCTGCTGCTGCTGCTGCTGCTGCTGCTGCTGCTGCTGCTGCTGCTGCTGCTGCTGCTGCGGCTGTTGCTGCTGCTGTTGCGGTGGGACTTGGTGCTGCAGCAGCAGCAGTTGTTGCTGCTGCTGCGGCTGTTGCTGCTGCTGCGGCTGTTGCTGCTGCGGCATGGGGAATGCGCCAGAGACGAAGTCTGCAGCGTTGTCTCCCGCAGAGGACGTCTCGACTTGCGAGACATTTGTCGGAGTTGCTGAAGGGGGACCGCCTCCAACAGAGGCTGCGTGGCTGCCTTCCACTGAGGCTCCAAAGGCTGCAGCAGCAGCATGACACACACGCATGCACGGCTACTGGAGGCAAGAGGGAGGGGGGAGACGTCTGCAGCCGAGAAAAAAACAGAAGGCGCACGACAAGGAAAAGAGAGAGAGAGAAAAAGGTGAATGGACTCCATGGGCACACATCACCCTTCGCACGATGGGCAGCTTTTTATCCGACTGCTGCTGTGCAGCTGCCTACGTCGTTCAAGGCTTGAGCGCCTCATTGGCGTGGAGTCGTGAGAAGTCTCCAGAAATCTGTCGCTCGCTTCTGCAGCGGCTGGAGGGGGGGGTACCACTGACTCATGGGAAATCCGCAGAGGAGGCGATTGTTGCGGCAATTGTTGTTGTTGCGGTTGCTGCTGCTGTTGCGGCAATTGTTGTTGTTGCGGTTGCTGCTGCTGTTGCAGCAATTGTTGTTGTTGCGGTTGCTGCTGCTGTTGCAGCAATTGTTGTTGTTGCGGTTGCTGCTGCTGTTGCAGCAATTGTTGTTGTTGCGGTTGCTGCTGCTGTTGCAGCAATTGTTGTTGTTGCGGTTGCTGCTGCTGTTGCAGCAATTGTTGTTGTTGGTGCTGCTGCTGAGGCAGACGCTCAGCGAATTGAGCTCCAGGGTGCTGCTGCGGATGATGCAGCGCGTGCTGCTGCGTGTCTTGTAGCTGCTGAGGCTGTTGAGGCTGTTGACTTGAGGGCTGAAGTTGCTGCAGGGGAGGCAGTGCAGACAGCTCGTAGTTCTCTTGCTGCTGCTGAGACGGAGAAAAGCCACGCGGTATGGGGGGAGCATTTTCGATTTTGCTGCTGCCTATGGTGCCTGCTAGGGTTGTCAAAAGGCTGCCTCCCCCTGCTGCTGATGCTGCATTTATAGCTCCTGCTGATGCTGCATTTATAGCTCCTCCTGATGCTGCATTTATAGCTCCTGCTGATGCTGCATTCATAGCTCCTGCTGAGGCTGCATTCATAGCTCCTGCTGAGGCTGCATTCATAGCTCCTGCTGAGGCTGCATTTATCCCTCCTGCTGAGGCTGCTGGTGCTGCCTCTCCCATGCCATCGTGGAAGTCTGAAAAAAACGCAGCAGGAGAAGCTCAAGACATCGACTTCCCAGTGAGCCTCATTCAACAGCAGCAGCTGCCCAAACCACGACTTGGCAGGCAAAATACACTTGCGCGCATCATCCATAGTATATCAAGCAGAAAGATCAGCAGCAGAAAGATCAGCAGCAAAAAGTCAGCAGCAGAAAGATCAGCAGCAGAAAAGTCAGCAGCAGAGAGCACACCCGTGGACGCTTGCGCAGAGAGCCGAGGTGACACCATATCGAAGAGATCAAGAGCAGCAACAGCCAAGCTGCTGCCGTTTCCTTGTTGCTGTGACTTGGAAATAAATTCTGGCAAGTCCATCTCAGCCCCCTAAAGCATGCAGCAGTCACCGGCAGGCAGAAACGCATGGCTCTCTGAGCTGCAAGGCAATACACTCAGCTGCCAGCAGCAGCGCAGCCTCTGCTGCTGCTGCTGCGGCGAAATCGGTATTCCCAGCAAGCGCTGCTGCACACATCCCTCGAGGCGTGGCAGCGTGTGCTTGCTCACCGCTTGGCTTCCACTCATCGACATGTGCCTGAGAAAGGAAAGCAGAAACACATGCACAGCAGCGCGTCAAAAGCCCCAATAGAAACCACCCCACACCCCCAAGTTGCCTTGCTGCTGCTGCTACTGCTGCTGCAGCTGCCAGTGCAGCTGCTGGCACTGCAGCTACTGCTGCTTTTCCTCCTCAATTACTCCTACTCAATTACTCCAACTCAATTACTCCTCAACTACTCCTCCTCCTGCTGCGGCTGTTGTCGCTGCTTCCCTACTTCAGAATTTGAGCCATGAACAGCGCAAATCGTGACTGCGCTTCTACAGCCTCGGAGAGCTGCTGCGCTTGATTGAGGAGCTGCTGTTGATGCAGCTGCTGCTGCTGCTGGTGTTGCTCGAGGAAGTGGGTAAGCTGCTCCTGCACACGCTGAAAAGCAGGAGCTTCCTGGCTGGAAGCAGCAGCCGACGTGGCTGACGACGCCTGCGAAGAACGACACACTTCTGCGCATGCATGCTATCCCCTGCGCAGTCCTTCCCCCGCTGCAGACAAAAAGAGCCAATTACGCCCTCTCGCTGCTTGCAGGCTGCAGCGCTGCCTTCGGAAAACTTGCCCACGCTGCTTACTCTGCCGCTGGGGGGAGAGCTGGCGGAGCCTGCTGCTGCTGCGAAACTCTGGCAGCACAGCGAAGTTTTCTTCGCATGCACGAAGAGCGACTGCATCTGCGGCTGCTTCAGAAATGCCTGCAGCGCGACTGCCGCTGCCGTCTCTTGCTGCTTCAGCGTCTTGCTGCTGCTGCTGTTCAGCCCGCATATGGGGAAGAACTGCCCAAAGAGGAGGCGACTGAGAATCTGGAAAAGGAGACACGCCAGCACGCAAAGCCGCCTCGCCGCGGAGAGCTGCAGTCGAGCGAAATCCCCAAGCTTTTGTGCTAGAGGGAGCGAGTTTTCTGCATGCAGTGCGCTTCAGAACGGCAGCAGCAGCGCGTCTGGAGGGAGAAGCCTCACCAGGAAGGCGAGGCAGGCACTTCCGACCAGCCACAAGGCTGGGTAGGAGTCAAAAGCCTGGTCGCTTGCGCGCGAAGCATGCGCAAAGGCAACAGCGGCAGCCTGACGCACAGCTGCAGCTGCTGCAGTTGCTGAGAGAAGTCACGCCAGACACAGCAGCAGCCGCTGCAGCACGGCGAGGGAATCCACACACAGTGGCGAGCAGAGCCGCGAAAGGAAGGCTGCAAGGCTGCAAGAAGAGACGCCAGTCAGAGAGGCAGCCGCATGCAGCATGCAGGCAGCTCGAGACGCCCGCGCAGCAGCAAAGGACCAGCCCCAACTCTCTTTGCTGCTGCTGCTGCTGGTGATGCGAGCGAGCGAGCATGGCGGCAGCCATTACCAGGGAAATCAGCAGCAACGAGGGAGAAGAATGCGAGAGAGGGAGAAAAGCTGCCGATCACCAACGCACCATGCTCCTGCTGCTGATAGAACAAGCTCGTGGCACCATCCCTCAAGACGTGAATCCAGCTTTTCTTAGCCAAGGCTCCAAGCCACACGGGGATTTCCAGTGGATCTTGCTGCTGCTGCTCCTCCGCGAGTCGAGCCGCGTATGCTGGGCACTCCGCATCTGCAACAACAGACACAGTGCAGAGCTTGATGGGGGGGGGGAGGAGGGAAAATGCCTTGGTGCAGCGAGCGCGCTGTACATACACTGCAAACTCGCAGCACCCCGTTGCATCTGGGGAGGCAGTGCAACGCGAACTTCTCAGAAGAAAGAGAGAGAAAATGAGAAAGAAAGAAAGAAACACATACACAAACACAACGGTGCAACCCTTACAAACTCGCATCAGCAGCAACATCCTGCTTCTCCCCACAGCCAGTCCCCTCTGGATCCCCCTTCTTACGCAACAGCTGCTCCAGCGTCTCATACGCTTCTGCAAAGGCAGCAGAGCCAGACAGTTCTTGCCGCAGCTTCTGACGTGACAGTGAATACACATCCGCCTCCTCTGGAAGATAGCCATGCTGCTCCAGACTCCTCTGCTCGTGATCAGCCTGCTTAGCACCGTAAGGGGAGACTTGCTGCGACTGCCGCTGCTGCTGCTGCTGATTCTGCTGCTGCTGCGGCTGCCCCCTCCGAGATTCTGCCTCGTGTGAGGAGGAATCCACGTAGGGAGAAGCGTCATACTGCGCTTTCTCATAAACGTATGGATCACCATGCTGCTGCTGAATCTGCTGCTGAATCTGCTGCTCAAGCTGAATCTGCTCAAGCTGAATCTGCTGCTCAAGCTGAATCTGCTGCTCTGCGGCTCCTTCATACTGTATGCCCACGGGGGATCTAACATATGCCTCACCATCCGTATCATGCAGCTCCTGCCTCTGCTGCTGTGGCTGCTGCTGCTGCTGTGGCTGCTGCTGCTGATGTTGCTGCTGCCGATACACGTGCTGTCCATGCTGCTGCTGTGGCTGCTGCTGCTGCTGCTGCTGCTGCTGCTGTGGCTGCTGCTGCTGCTGTGGCTGCTGCTGCTGTCTGTATGGGATCCTGTTTGCTGCTGCTGCTGCTGCTGTGCGCTGCGCCTTGCCTGGTGTCTCTGGTATAGTCGTCTGCAATGCCTCTGCTTTTTCTGCTGCCTTTGCTGTCGCCTGCGCTGTAACTTTTCTTGCTGCTGCTGTTGCTGTCTTTGCTTCCTGTCCTCCTTCTGCTGATTTCGCCGCTTTTTCTGCACTTTTAGAGGGTTCTAAGGGAGTAACTTTTTCCCTCTCGTGGCTCAGAGTGGATTCTGCTGCTTCTGCATAGCCTATCTTTTCTTGCTTGTGCTGCTGAGAGTTCGCAGCGACCGATGATGCCTTTGCAGGCATTGCTGCTGTCTGATGCTGCTCTGCTCCAATATTGTGTGTAGTTGTTTCTTTGGCTATTTCCTCCATAACAGCTATTTCTTTGGCTATTTCCTCCTTAACAGCTGTTTCTTTGGCTATTTCCTCCTTAACAGCTGTTTCTTTGGCTATTTCCTCCTTAACAGCTGTTTCTTTGGCTATTTCCTCCATAACAGCTGTTTCTTTGGCTATTTCCTCCTTAACAGCTGTTTCTTTGGCTATTTCCTCTCCAGCAGCTGTTTTTCTGTTCAACTGCTCTCCAGCAAGAATTTCTGATGCTACGTGCTCTACGGCAGCAGCTGCTTCGCTTGCTGCGTCTTTAATAGCAGCTGTTTCTCGCACTAAATCCTCTACGACTTCTGCCTCAGGTGGGAGATCCTCCATAGCAGCTGCTCTACCCAAATCAACGTGAGCCGCTTCCACGCTTGCTGCTGCATCTTCAGCAAGTGAATCCTCAGCTTGTGTATCCTCAGCTTGTGTATCTCCAGGCAGTACTTCTTGCCCATAGACATTCGACTCCAATGCTCCTGCATCTGCTGCTGGCATTTCTGATGGTAGTAGCCTTGAGCCTGGAGGAACGTCTGCTGCTTCGGCGTGAAATGCATCAGCTTCAGCAGCAGCAATGCCTCCGCTTGAGGGAGGCATTGCTGCTGCTTCTCTTACCTCGTGAGCTGCATCAAGCGGCTGGTTTGCCGCAAACTTGGGACTGAATGTAGCTCGCTGCTGCAGCAAAAACAGCGGCAGCATCAGAAACAGAGCAGCATCAGAAATAGCAGCAGTAACAGAAATAGCAGCAGCATCAGAAACAGAGCAGCATCAGAAACGGAGCAGCATCAGAAATAGCAGCAGCATCAGAAACGGAGCAGCATCAGAAATAGCAGCAGCATCGGAACCAGAGCAGCATCAGCAACAGCATCAGAAATAGAGCAGCATCTGAAATAGCAGCAGCATCAGAAATAGCAGCAGCATCAGAACCAGAGCAGCATCAGAAATAGCAGCACCAGAAACAGCAGCATCAGAAACAGAGCAGCATCAGAAACAGCAACAGCATCAGAAATAGCAGCAGCATCAGAACCAGAGCAGCATCAGCAACAGCATCAGAAAAAGAGCAGCATCAGAAACAGAGCAGCATCAGAAATAGCATCAGAAACGGAGCAGCATCAGAAATAGCATCAGAAACGGAGCAGCATCAGAAATAGCATCAGAAACGGAGCAGCATCAGAAATAGCAGCAGCGTCAGCAACAGAAACAGCAAGTATAACATACACCCTTGAGCATCAGTGCCTTGAACATCACCCCCCCACCACAACAACCAGCAGCAGCAGCAGAAAGAGCAGCAGCAGCAGCAGCAACAGGAGAAGCAACTCCTTCGAAGAGCAGCAGCGGCAAGAGCATCAAGAGTTTGAAAGGCCGTTACGTAGCTCACCCCTTCCTCTGCTGCTGCTACTGCAGCAGCTGCAGCAGCTTTTGCTGCAGCTGCAGAGTCTTTAACAGCAGCTGCAGCGCCAAATGTCACTGCCGCAGCAGCAGACAGCAGCAGTGCTGCTGCAGCAGCAAGCCACCAACTGCTGCTCCTTCCCATCCTCGTTGTTGCGATATCTCTCTAAGAATCTCCAATGCTCGCTATTGCGTCTGCTGCTCTTGTTGCTGTTGCTCTTGTTGCTGCTGCTCTTGTTGCTGCTGCGCTTGTTGCTGCTGCTCTTGTTGCTGCTGCTCTTGTTGCTGCTGCTCTAGCTGCTGCTCTTCTTGCTGTTGCTGCTCTTGTTGCTGTTGCTGTTGCTGCTGCTTTCGCTCAGTTTGCTATAGAGGCTGCCCCCCCGCGACATAGCACGGCTGCTGCTGCTGTCTGCTGCTGCTGCTGCTGCTGTTACTGAGATTTCTGTCGCTAGATGTGCATTGCATGCACTCTTTCTGCTGCTCTTGCCCCTATGATGGTGTCATACCACTGCTGCAGTGACACGTGATGAAGCATCGGGAGAAAACCAGCAAACTCGACGGCTGCCGCTGCCGTCTAGGGGGTGTAAGGCTGATAGAACTACGAGAAGCGCAGAGCAAAAGGACTGTCTACTCGGGCATGTGTCTATACAGCGCATTATGGCATTGCAGCAGCAACTGCAGGCGCAGTCGGCTGCAGCAGCCTACCCAGCAGCAGCGCGAGATGTTACTTCGCCTCTAGCAGAGTTGCTTCTTCACAGAGGGTTCTATGTGACACCAGAAATTCAAGGAGACAGTTTAACCAGCGCCATTGCTGCTTCTGCTTCTGTTTGCTGCTGCTGCTGCTCCCCGCTTATCAAGGCGGCCACACAGACGCTCAGCAGCAGCAGCAGCAGCAGCAGCAGCAGCAGCAGCAGCAGCAGCGGCGGCAGCAGCAGCAGCAGCAGCTGCTGCTATCCTGCTGCTCCTTTCCCTGCAGAGGGCGTTAGTTCTCTGTATGTACGCTAATGTTCGGGAGAAGGCTGCCTTTAATGGCTTTTTAAAGCGATTTTACTGCTCAAAAACCTCCTACTAATGTCTCTTGTTGGTCACCTAACCTCCTGCGCAGATGCAGCCGTAGCAGCAGCAGTTCTCCTCCAGCCTTTGCCTGACTGACTGACAACAGCAGCAGCAGCAGCAGCTGCTGCTGCTGCTGCTGCTGCAGCTGCTGCTGCCGCAGAGCTGTCTGGATCTCTGCAGCTGCGGCAAACGCTGCAGCAAGGAGGACAGAGCAGGCAACATTCTGCCTCCATTCTGTTTGTTGTTTGTTTTTAAGGTCCGCTGTGACTGGAAGACACTGCGTTTTCTGCTTTTGCTGCTGCTGCCACCGCTCCCGCGGTGTACATACAGCTGACCAGCGCCGCAAGGTCAGCTGCTGGTGACAGACAGACGAACGCGCAGCAGGCGCAGCAGCGGCTTCTGCTGCATCCTGATTTCAACAGCGGCATCTAAGTGGTGTTGTTGGAGTCTTCCGCCTCAACGGAGCGGCAGATTTTGTCAATACTTGCGAGTGCATCTCCGCATGAGCTGCAGCAGCAGCAGCAGCAGCAGGGACGGCAGCAGCACCGACGCGGAGACTCGCCAAAGTGGCTGCGAGAGTCTCCTTCTACTCTTTTCGGCACCCTGCCGACATTGCTTTTCTATTGCGCTTTTCAGTCAGCCGTTGCTGCAGCGGCTGTCGCGAGGAGTGAGGTGAGGGCTCGCTTCTCGTCTGCGGATGACTGAAGCCTCCCGCAAACAATGAGTCTTTCCGAGCAGCGACAGCCTTCCCTGCAGCAGCAACAGCACCTTCTTCTGCGGAGACCTCTCGGTTTCTCCCGCAGAAACAGACCTCCTCGTGCACAGCAACTACAGGCGCAGCGGCAACAGGCGCTGTACATACACTGCACCCGAGACGCTGCAGGCACACCGACAGCCGCTGATCGCGGCGGAAGGAGCATGAATTCTCCTTCCACCTACTGCAGCAGGCGAAGCGCTGGACGAGGATCTTCAGAGTCAGCTAGCCTGTCAAGTTGTGGACCTTATGAAACTGCGCCACGCGACGCTCCCCTCACACGAATGCAGCCAGCTAGTCGGCTGCCCTCTTCAGCCATCGCAACAGCGGCAGAGGCGGACAGGCTGCAGCACCGTCAGGCTGCTCTTGGAGGCTCGGTGAACATGGAGGAGCACTCAGAGCAGCTGCAGCAGCAGCAGCAGCAGCAGCAGCAGCAGCAGTCTACGATGCAGTTCTTCCTGCTGCGTAGCTCAGCTGCAGGCTCAAGAGCTCTCGGTGCAACTGCTGTCGCCTCCAGAGCCTTTCTTGCGGTAAGAATCTGCGCGTCGGTTTGTGGCTGCTTTTAAAGCGAGAGGAGAGAGGAGAGGTGGACGCCGTGCAGTCTCTCTCTCAGTTGCGTCACACACACACACACACACACACACACACACACACACACACACACACACACACACACACACTACAACGTGAAGAAGAAGGCAGCCTAAAAAACGGCTCTACACTCTGTAAAAATAGGGGCAGAACGATCGAGCCGCGAGGAGGAGAAAAACACTTTTTATCGTGCAGCTTTTTTCTTCTCGATCGCAGCCATCAAGTGGCAGCTACAAAGGCCTCTTGTGATGTGTTTATGTATTTGTGTATATGTGGATGTTGTGTATTTGTGTATATGTGGATGTTGTGTATTTGTGTATATGTGGATGTTGTGTATTTGTGTATATGTGGATGTTGTGTATTTGTGTGTATGTGGATGTTGTGTATTTGTGTATATGTGGATGTTGTGTATTTGTGTATATGTGGATGTTGTGTATTTGTGTATATGTGGATGTTGTGTATTTGTGTATATGTGGATGTTGTGTATTTGTGTATATGTGGATGTTGTGTATTTGTGTAGATCTATGAATGTGAAGGTGCATGTATGCATATGTGTATTTGTGTGTAAGTGTGTATGTATGCATATGTGTGTGTGTACGCCTGTGGACATAGATGTATGTGCATTTGTGAACATATATGTGTATTTGTGCTTAAGTGTATGTATGTGTATATGTGTATGTATGTGTATGTTTATGTATGTGTATTTGTGTACATATATGTGTATTTGTGCTTAAGTGTATGTATGTGTATATGTGTATGTTTGTGTATGTGTATTTGTGTACATATATGTGTATTTGTGCTTAAGTGTATGTATGTGTATATGTGTATGTATATGTGTGTGTATTTGTGTTTATATATGTATATTTATACATGTATTTGTGTTTCTATGTATGTGTGTATCTATGTATGTGTAATTGTGTATATATATATATATACATATGCGTATACATGTCTGTGTGTTTCTATGTATGTGCGTATCTATGTATGTGTATTTGTATGTATACATATATGTATGTATATATGCATATACATGTATGTGTATTTGTGTACAGATATATGTATACATATGTATGAATATATATATGTATGTGTATTTGGATATATGCATATATGTATGTATATATATGTACATATACATATGTATATGTATGTATGTATCATAAGAATGTTTACGCGTATGCGCCTTTGAATTTTGCATGCATTCTGCAGGATGCTGCCTTGAGAAGCCGTTTGCGGCAGCAGGCTCAGCGTCTCGCAGTTGGGAGCAGCACTGGACTGAACTCTGCTGCTGCCGCCGTCGCTTCTTTGAGAAACGGAGTTTCCCCTTTGCTTCTGAGCTCAGACAGAGGTCTAGGAGCGTTGCTGCTGCTGCTGCGCAGCAACAGCAGCAGCAGCAGCAGCAGCGGGAGATCCGCTACTCCCGACAGACCAGAGCTGCAGCAGCAGACGCTGCAGCTGCTCAACAGCCACGCGATGAGGAAGCTGAGGCTGCTTCCCTGTAGCGTCAAGGGTAGTATTCGATCAAGCAACAAGGGCAGCAGTAGTGGCGGCTCCCGTTCACAACGAAACAAACATGTTGAACGGTACCAATTATCTGTGGATTCTTTCTACAGCGAATACGACTTCCGCTGCAGCATCTGCCTCGAGTTGCTGCTACACCCCGTCTTTACGCCTTGCTCTCACGTCTTCTGCGGCAGTTGCATCCATGCAGTCCTCACCAAAGCCAGTTTCTGCCCACTTTGTAGACGGTATGCTCAGCTCACAAGCCACTAGCTCCTGTTGCTCTGTGCTGCACACTTTGCTGCGTGCCACACTCCCCTTAGACCATACGCTTCACATTTTTGCCCAACTACTATTCACTGGCGCTATATATACCACTATTTATTGGTGCTACGTACTACTTGTTGGTGCTATGTATACTATTTATCGCTGCTGTAATAGAGGTGTTGCTATATTATTCATTGTTGCTGCAATAAAGGTGTTCCTGTATTCCGTATTGTTGCTGTCATCAAATTGTTGCTGTAATCGAGTTGTTGCTGTCATCAAATTGTTCCTGTAATGAAGGTGTTGCTGTAATAAAGGTGTTGATGTATCATTCATTGTTGCTGTAATCAAGGTGTTGCTGTCATCAAATTGTTCCTGTAATGAAGGTGTTGCTGTAATAAAGGTGTTGCTGTAATAAAGGTGT
>NW_020312341.1:0-11403 GCF_002999335.1 Cyclospora cayetanensis | reverse complement strand
CTGGTTTTTGCGGTATGGGAAAATTCCCACAGCATGTAACAGAGGGTGCTATATACGCGGATGATTTGCTGAAAAAGGATAAAGTGCAGGGATGGACCAGTTCCTCTTAAGCACGACCATGTTTTGGTGCTGATACGCTACGGAAGGTGGCGCAGGTGTGTTGACAGGTAGCATCTGAACAAGCACAATGCTATTATATTTTTTCCTTTCGCTGCTATATGCTTTTGCAGAGAACCTTTGCTTTAATAAAATACGAATGAATGTTTTGTGTGTCAGCGCGAATTGCTGGTTGTAACAAGCTGCGAATGCTCGGAGGCCTCAGAGTGTGCAACACTTCACCTTCAAAACCCTAAAAAGTAAACATTTACGAAAGATACTCAATATGTGCAGCTCTATTGCTTATTGAGGTAAGTTTCCCCTAAAGGATCCTGAATGGAGTGATACAGAGACCGCAGTGCACTACTTCACAGGTGATAGAACATTTTACCACTACAGCCAGTGTTCATTCTTGCAAAAAATAGCTCATACGCTAGCTATTACATGGATAACAGTCTATGACCAGATTAGCCCGTTGCACTAGCTGTCTGACTACACATTATCTAGGCAGCCTAAACTACTCTATTTTCTAACTGCGGGTCTACAATGAAGAATCAGTACATGCTTGACTATCTGGTTTGTCTTTTCATGTTTCGGATTTAGAGTAATTATCCTTTGATGCAATAAGACCCGCTCTTGTGTTGCTGCGTGTTAGATGCTACATACAACTAGAGGTAAATGCTCGAAAGGCTTGGAGTGTGCAGCAACTCCAACACTAGTTTTTCCTCTCTTTATGCCGGAACTTTGGGGCTCTGGTATAATTCCCTTGAAATAGACTATACGAGCAAGCATAGTATGTCAAAGCGTACTGCTAGAATCATCATCATTGTTCCTTCACCCACGGAACCAGGGCACGGTGATTTCAGGGCAAGATGAGGAGTTGCTGCTTTGGGCCACAAAACTTCCACTTAAAAAGTCCGGATGCACTTCTGCCTGTAAACCTCTTCTTTGTGACCCGAAGGGTAGCGTTACAAAACATGTTTGGAGGAGCGACAAAATTCTTCACCATGCCTGTCCAGCCGTGCGGGTTAGGGATAAACGTAGGAGGTCAAAGCTGAATGAAGAGACCACAAGAGTCCCGAAAAAGTAGGGAAACATCCGCCGCCCGGCTTGGGGATGATATGAACTCGACTCATTAAGGCTTTATTGCTTCTCTTTTCGCCGCCTCAGCAGGGAAAGGCCGATTTTTAATCTTGGGGTGTCTACTTTCTTTCGGACTAGCTATATTTGCTTAGCGCCATGAATGGCACTGGCAAGTAGTTCTCCCAGGGTTCTGTTCAGCACCAAAGTCCTAGTTTCCCGGCATATGATCATAATATCGACAGTTTTGCGAGTGAGATGATGCGCCGCTTGCGGCGCCGTGCAACAGGGCACTTTCTGCTGCCTGTCGTCCGCGAGCGATGTGCTCGATTGGGTGTCTTTCATGTTTCCCCGTCTTAAGGCAGCCCGCCCTTATACCAATAAACTTAAAAACACCGCGTTATTTGCCTTGGATAAAGAAGCCTTATTCATTCACATTGGAGCTTTTGAGCAGGCGGCACAAGGACAGCAGTTCGTCCAGAGCAAGCACTCCTGCAGGAAGGGCCTCTGTACTTCGACGCAAGCACTCTTCTTCCGCCCATCCAAGCATCCTTCTTCTCACCTCAGAATATTTGTCCTTCTATGAAGTCGGTCCAGGAATAACTTTCAAGCCTTCCTTCTGGAATGGGGTCCTTAGTGCCATCTCTACACTCACTGCGAGGCTTGCTTGTTACCGCTCTGGAAGACTCTCTGCCACAAGTGTTTCCCCTTCTTAAACTGCAGGGAACGTCTCCTAAATCTTGTCCTCATATAAAAAAAACGTAGGTGTCTGCAGGCGCGTGTGGTCGGTTTTTGGTGCGCCGTCGACTCGAAGGAGCAAGGCGTCCGGGAGGTTTTGGATGGAGACTGACGCAAGCCCCTTCGCACATATTCGCCACGATATAATATGAAGACATTTAGAGGATTTGTACCATGTGCATGCTGGAGGGGCTTCCGGGCGGTTGTAGAGCCGCGCAAGGAGAAGGCCACATTACCCGCACGGCGGAATTTCGAACGAAATAGCTGCGAGGAAACAACAGTCGCAAAGGCACCCGTTGTACAGACAGCTTTTCAGGTCTGTGAAACTGTGGAGGTCACCGCCGCAGTTGAGTCCCAGCAGTCTTTACAGGGGATTATTCAAGATATAACTGGAGGCCAAGATCCAGTACATGATACGGCCGGTACAGCGATTGGCAAGGCTGTGTCTCATGCAACTGCTACACTAAAAAATGATCATCAGCCATCATCTGAATCGCGGATCAACCCTCTATGCGAAATAGAAACTGCTCCTCAGCAAGCGATTGCAAGAGTTGACGTTGTGAAGGAAGTCAAGGACAACCACATCCTCACGCCAAGTGAGGAAGACCGCATTTTGTCACAAGAAACAGGGCTAGTGGAAGAACAAAAGCCCCACTCAACAAGTGATCGTCATTCCTCCCAAGACACATCCACGGATCAAGAAAGTCGAACTCCGGAATGTTGTGCAGATGCGTGCCTCGCCCCTACAGCACAAGAAAATGGTCACAATGTAAACGTGCAGAGTGGGTCGAGTGCCGGAAAACAAGAGAATGGTGAAGGTGAAAGGGATGGCACGAAAGTGGGAGAACAAATTCAAGTGGATGGTGGAAGCCTGGGCACGCTTGAATGTCAGAACATACTAAATGTGGAAACAGAGGCAACAGTGGGACCCACACATGGGCACAGTAATGATGTAAATCTCTCGTCGAATTCCGATGTAGTTTCAAATACGACGCCTGAAGGGAAGAGGCCCCACAGCCAGGAAAAGGCCGAATCAGAGAGTAAGCTGCAACCAGCCCACGACACGAGTGAGTTGACAGAGCCTTCTGGTAAGGTACAGCTCACCCCAACGGGGGCACAGAAAATAGAGCAGCATATGGCCGACAAAAGTGAAGATGGATCGCAAGGTCCACAGGGTTGTTTTGGAGCAGAAGAAAGTACGAAACAGGGAAAGAAGCCCAAAAAGAAATTATCCAAAGCAAAAGGCAAGAAGCGCCACGGAAAGACGGGAAGACGTTAGCTCAAGTTCTCTTCGCCAGATCGGGGTTGACAGGGTCAGGTGCGATTTCAATTTCACAAACCGCTATCTTTTAGCTGATTTGCTCGCTAAAAAGGGAATGAAAGCGCCCCAAAACTAACGCTGAGGCGCGGTCTACGCTAAGATATGTGCAAGCCGTCTACGTGGATCGTGAGCTCAGAATCTGCCATTTTAATCTGCAGTCTGCGGCGAGCTGAAATACCGCAGGAGGATTGGGTATCCATGTGTGGATGCATGTGCTTCCAAAAAGACCCCTACATTTAATAACAGGGTAACGGCTGTGTGATAGGCCATGGCGTACACTAGAGGATTCTTTGCGTCTGCTTTTTTGCGGCCCTGAAACGGGCTCCGATTGGGAGCTGACGCCGTGCTCATCAACAGCTCGTAACAATTGTAGTTTTTCCATCCAGAAAATAATTTTTGTACCGAACGACGGAGGGGTGACAAGATCGTGTGCAAATAGCAAGGTTTATAAGGTTGCAGCCATGGTGGAGTCAGGCCGGCGGTCCGACTTCAGTTTTCCCTCTTAGGCACCTCTATACACAATCTATCTCACGAGTGAGGATCACAACGGCGGAAGCGCTATCTGTTGAAGGTGGCGCTAATATTAGCTGCCACGTTGTGCTACCTAACATTCAGGTGGTGGATTTGTTGCCCCGCATAGCTGATGTGCTTCGGTGCGGCGCTCGTTACCGGTCTACATATACTTGCGCCACCACTCATACACAAGGCCTGTACAAATTGAACAGGATGAGTGCTGCACGTCGATGCAGCGAGGGATCTCTCCTGTACGTGCTGGCTAAATGGAAATGCTGCTGCATATCGTTTTGCCGGACGGCTAACTTTAGATACCAGCTATGCGCTCCGTCAAGTAGCACCCATAATTGGCAAACAAATATTCTGCCACAGCGCGACATTCTTTACTACTGCGAAACACATTCTTATAATACCTCTACCCCAGAGTTTTCTAGTTCTACTGGCATGCTTCACTAAGACCAAAATAGATCAGCGCAACTTACATTAAAGCCAGTTGGACTGACTGAAGAAACACTCCGTTCCGTTGTTCCACGAAACCACCAGGCTCCCAAGGCGCACAACAAGCCGCCCCTTGCGAACCCCTTCCGCGGCACCAGCGCAAAAGCGTCACTTTACTGCCAGTCCCCATTAACTTTGGGGCCTTCGACGCCAA
The DNA here is from genome assembly GCF_002999335.1 of Cyclospora cayetanensis. Classification (NCBI taxonomy): domain Eukaryota; phylum Apicomplexa; class Conoidasida; order Eucoccidiorida; family Eimeriidae; genus Cyclospora; species Cyclospora cayetanensis. The sequence continues at coordinate 7,003 of NW_020312341.1, read as the reverse complement.
GATGAACCAAAGAATTCGGTTCAACACAATAAATGGCAACCGTAGGCAAATGGTGAGAAGCCACCGTCACCTTGCTCCTCTGAAGCGAAACAACAGGCAGCTATGACGGTACAGGCGTTCTCCCTTGCATATTCGTGCCATTGTCCCACTTACACAATCACGGTGGCGCTTGGCTTAGAATACGGCCAAAAAACGAAAAGCAGCACAAGCAACTGAACGCTGGCATCATCTTTTCGTCAGACAGCGCCATAGAGAGCAAGCTTCAAATGGCAAATACCAGTGCCAGCCTCCCCAACTGCCTGACAGGAATGATTGCCTTTCGTCATCTAAACAGGCAGAACAGTCGAGCTCCTTATATCGCGAATCCGCCTGTTTTGACTTCTCACTGCAACTGTTAATGTCAAAACACAACGGTTGTAGGCTCATATTTCATTCAGTCAGCTTTTGCCGGTTTCGTAGAGGTCTGGCGGGTGCGAGGGTGCGCTGGGTCATCCACGTCGGAAACGCGTGAGTGCAAGTCTCGCATTTGGCCGCTGACGATGAAGTGAACAAACATCTTCACCATCAACACAAACCTGCATATACACACACGCATAGCTGTACTTCTATCTGCGTATAAGGTGATTAAAATACAAAACTGTCTTCGTGCTCTGGGTAGGCTCACAGTTTAGTGCTGCGAGCTCATTCAGTGCAGTCGAATGCATTTCGGACGTACCAGTAAATATTCATCAGGCATAAGGTGAGCAGGATAAAAATGAAGTAGCTACCCCCTTCTGTCTCGGAATAATGAGGGCGAGTCTTGATCGCTTTAAATATTGGGAACAGTGCGGCCGCCGGAAAAGTGTATAGGCGGAAGTAAAACCAGCATGTCGTTAGCAACATAAAAAGTCCTATGGTAACTTTGTGATATGGCGTATCTACGAACGCTTTGCACCTAAGCAAATGCACAGCATCCAAGCAGACGCACTGGCAGACATCGCATCGCACGCTGGAGCGCAAATGCCATTCAAAGAGAAATGCGCATTCCGAGAGCGATCTAACAATGGTAATGGCGAATGGCAATAGCTCGAGGAGCTGAACGAATCGTTCTATTTCGACAATTGAGGTACCCGTAGGTGAAAATGTCGCATATGTCATGGCAGAATAAGATGACCACGCCGACCCTCAGAAAGTTGCTCATGTAGGAGAAGTAGATGAGACACAGAGCTGCGACGCATGGCAGCAGCTGATCAAAGAAGTCCGGAAGCCAAGGTGATTTTAGGATACAAACAAGAGAGGCGAGATGATGGCCGAAAGCGAGGTAGAAGTACAGGTGGCAGTACACGCTGTTTTGCTGCATCGGGTATCCTGTGCATACATACAAAAACAAGCAAGTTCCTGGGTTCTCGAAGAACACGATACAGCGACACCAACTGCATGAAGCTCCCTAAAGTACAAGCAGAGCTCATCTTCCTACAATGCAAGATACAGTACCAGAAGAAGAGGTGCAAGCATAGCCTTTTCGGCCATCAGTTCCCCTACAGTGACGGACCCTGCCAAAGCTGCTCTTCTGAACCTTCACCTCCCAGCTGATGTGGCCACCATTGCTCATTGCGAAAGGTGACAAGACACATGGCTGTTGTGGTCAAGAAATACACCATTTTCCATGTCGTCGCCCCAAAGTGCGAGCACAGGAGCTGCCGCACCTGTTCACTCCACCGGCTGCGAACAGTGTTCATCGAAAGCAAGGCCAATGAACTCAATAAAACCTGCGCGTAGATCCGTCTCCTTATTTTGAGTGGAACATTACGTCTGCCTGATCCCTACTATGGTGTCTTCATGGGTGTAGGAAGGCGGGACGGCAAGAGCGTTTGGCAGCAACGACACCAGCGCTTCGGAGACTAGACTACTATACACTTCAGCAGCACAGATGTCATGAGAATGTCAGAGAAGTGGGATCCTCCTACTCTCGAGGCAGCAGGCGGTTCGCAAGGGGCCTAAGAATCCATGTGAATAAGCCCTGAGATGCGTTCCATAGGAAGAAGACAAGCAGCAGGCTAAGGATGGAGAATGTAGTAGGCGTGAGCAGCCGGCCGCAGGAAAGAAAACAAAAGAGGAGCAAAAAATTCTGCAAATTACCACTGGTCTCTAGGCTGACGGTGCATATTGCTTAACTGACCTGAAAAAGAAGATATATTACCGCCCCCGCGGAACCGTATATCCGTAAGTCACTTGGGTCGGGGCATCCATCACCCGGCAGACCGAGGCGATGGCAAACGCTTCCAGCGACTTTTGGGTAGTGGAAAGCGGACCACCCAGCAATAGCAGCCAGGAGGATACCGAAAACACGGTCCAGTCGAACCATTTTAAAAAATACGCGTGGTTTGGATTAGGGGCTGAAGATGAGCGAGCTTCCGTTCGTACTCACTAGAACAGTAGGTCAGAACTGTCCAACGGATGCCTTCAACTTCCTTACCCACTGCACCCGTCCGATAGGGCAGCTGCCTACGAATGAATTCTGATACTTAGCCGTAACCCTGACAGACTATAATATGCGGAGCAAGCTATGTAAGAGCAGTCAAATGCAGTATGCTGGCGCGCGATATTGTGACAGCGCCTGCTCAGAAATGTTCACACAGCGCAAGGGACTTGCAGCCTAATGGAGAGCTTCGTTGGATATCCAGAAATTCTTCTTGGCCTGCAGCGTCTCCCAGGAGCAACCCCAGGGTTCTTGGCCTGCTGACATGCGAAACAGGGACTGAAAGACGCCTAGGTTAATAAAGAGATTAGCAGTGCTCTATGGATTGTAATAAGGACTGTCGTGAGGCCCAGAAATATTGTGTGAGAATTTCTTCGTCTGAGGCGCATGCCAAATCAGCCCCACACCACTTTCGGCAGCCCATGACTCGGAGCAGCAGGCACGTCCTTGCACAAGTAATTGTTCTGTTCACACATTCATCCCATCACTTCGTCATGTAAAATTATTTGTGCAGGTAAGAAGGCGGCTACTCTTCCGCCCGCCAAAATTTCACTGCGAACTGTCTGCACACAGACAGCTGGTGGCTTGCACCACCATAACTCACATTTTCACAATGAGGCTTCCAACGCATTCGAGTACCCGAAAATATGCTATGCGACTTGGCTGCCGTATACTATGTGGAGCATTGCGAAAAAGAATGCGGGACTACAGCACATGTGCAACGCCCCATTATCGATCTTCGTACGATGCATTTAATACCCGATACAATGCAATGATAAGAGATTCTTGAGAGCTCGTACGAAAGAGCTCCCTTTTTTCTGTATCTTTACTTCCAGGATCACCATACGAGGGGAAAGAGATAGCTAGGACGCTCATCGCTGCGCACTACAACGTGCCACTTGAGGTTACCATAGGAAGACACTCATTTCCAGACCCAACTACTGACCCAATACGCACTTCATGAAAGCTTGTTACTTCTTATTTAGAAGAGAATTCCTACTTCTGCTCGCGCCCCGCAAAACTTCCACAGAAGGTGTGTGGGACAGCTAGGGTGTGCGTAGCTCCACCATCTAAGGATTCCAAGCAATCACAGCTAGTTGCACATGGCATTAAGGCGCACACGCACACAGCACTGCACCTTATTTTATTGCGCTAACAGTACAGTGCAATAAATAAGGCACGCAAACAGACGAAGTGGTCAGTTCTCCACAAACTCTTAGATAGGTATAACTGGTTGGTAGAAACTGTTCGAGTATAGCTTAGCCCCCTACATCTTTGCCCTCACTTCGATACACACTTCCCTGTCTGGCTGTCGACGCCAACTGCAAGCTAAACAGCGAAAGATTTTTTCTCAAATCCAAAAGCACCCACACGCGTAAATAGTACGAATGACAAAAGCAAGCTGTGCGTCATTAAGTAAAGAGAATTAGATGGGAGGAAAGATATGCACACAAACACCAACAGAGAACGAGGGCTTAAACGAACACGCAGCGCGGTGGCTCCATGTCGCCCGAGCGCGAAAATGTGTGAGCCTCGAAGTGATATGCGCGAAAAAAATCAAGCTCACACTGGCTAAGCAATGTCTTCGTGTCTCAAAGACAAAGCTATGCTTCCAAACACAGCCGGTGCGTGCAGTCGATTTCGAAGTTCCCAAGTAGGCAAAAGGAAGAATGTAGACACAACATTCGAGAGTGCCTGTGAGAAAACATCGGTGTGAAGAAGACCTAAAAAAACAAAAACTGGATCCTTTCGAAGCACCATCAGTACATGAAAATGGCTATATAAGGTAGATCGTGCGCTATAATAGGGCAACTACAAATCAAAAGAGACAATTACTGTTCGTGGCGACTACTGCGGTGCATCAAACGGAGCCGCAATTTCTCCCCAATGCAGAGGATCCCGCAATTGTGCCTGCTTCAATTACTGCTACTAGCCTTCCCCATCCCATATGACTAGTAACTTCCTCCTAGTCTCTTTTCGGCACTCATCACTCCCAGGATCCAGCAACCCTTCGGCTCCGTGTAAGTTGTACGCCTCCGCACGGGCCACTTGCCTGCATGGCAATGTCTGCCAAATATCCGCGAACCATTTGGAAATTTTAAAGGGAAATCAGGATCTATAGTTTTGTGACACCTCCAACGTCTGGAACAATCTACAGAAGAAGTATGAGCACTGCTTTTCAAGAGGATGGACAATATTCTTAGCCAGTGCCGCAAACCTTTTTGCCCAGCCATCATCTGGTGCACATGCGGAACCTGACCAGTAACCTAAACTACGTTTCCAGGCTCAAAAACCAAAGTCAATCGCTGCTTACCGAAACCCAGTGCGTTTCCTTTTGAGCTTTGCACATGCATTTTTCTGCACGAGCCAGCTGTTCTCTGAACCCCCCGCCGCCTAGAGTGGCTGCTAACCCGGTAACACGACGTCCACACGTAGATCGAAGAGGGGCTGGTCAGCATGGATCAAGGATGTGTGAGAGCAAAGCCAACACAGCACCAGAAAAATGCTCAATCTAAGCGATTGGAATTGTGTGAAATGCAGTAGGAATCACTTCAGAAGTATGTGGTCGGTGCGTTCCCTCTGTCTGTCTACCTCAGTGGTTCGGAGCGGTCATGCTATAGTCAATGTGTGGGTGGATCGTAAAGGCAAGCCATAAAGCACTAACGAGCCTCGAATCCCTATCCCCAATTATCCTAAAAATTCTTTGCAGCATCCAAACATGGGCTTGGAATAGTTGGGCGACTTGGAGAGCCGTGAGAGACCTGGAGAAAGGGACTACATGGGCATATCTGCTGAGCCTGTCGACAAGAACGTGATGTTATCGTAGCCGTTGACTTCCGGTAGTCCAACAATAAAGTCCATAGTCAGATCAGTCTAAATCCCTTCAGAAGTAGAAAGGGATTCGCGAAAGGTGCGTTTTAAGAAAGTTGCGCTGCCTCGGTTGCTGGCAGTCTGGGCATGACATTGCGTCCCCCCTTGTTGCACGACGCATTCCGGGCCACCAGAATAACCTTGAGGACATTTTTATGATAGTGAAAACCTACCATGGCCCGATAAGACATAGTCTTCTGCATTGCACAAAATGACCATGTTGAATAAATTTGGAATGTACACGCGACGGAGTCCCCATTTTGTGCTGAACCAGCAGGCCATCCTCAGCCATGGTAATGCTTCACCTTTCTGGCAATCTGCTTTTCGGCAACAGTACACGATGCATCGGCGTCAACAGCACAAGACGCACCGCATTTTGCGTGCATTAAAATCTACGAATTATCACTGAGAAGTGGGGCTACAGTGCACAAATGTGAAATGCTGAAGCGTCGCGAAATCGCTCCGGCAACCACGTTGGTAATGCCCTCCACACAGTTTTCGCAGAGTCGTACTGTGCAGGAAACACCAAAATCAGCAATAACCCCAGACTTAGTAGCTTGCTCGAAGCCCTTTATAAGGCACAGTAGAGAATTTTGGCAGTTCTGGGCAGCAAAAGGATGCCGCCAGATGGTTTCAGCACTTTTTTGCTCCCACCAAACGGTATACAGCTTCTTTTCGCACACTGGATATGGCTGCTTAATTTTAATGAAGCGATGAGAAAAAGAAGCAACGGTTTGTGAAATAAAAATATAGTTGCCTGTATGGAGAGAACAGCACCCACCACTACGTCACTAGCGCCGGCTGTTGGGGGAAAACACTGACACTCATTGTATGGAAGCGCCACTACCGGATAAGTTGTAAGGCCGCTAGTAAACGCTTTTATGGCAGCATCAGCCTCCTCTGTCCAGAATATTGACTTCTATTCCTAAGCGAATCGGGAAAAGGGACAGCAATCCGAGCAAATTGAAAAACAAGGTGCAAGCTGATCAAAATTATGCAACATCTCTGTTGTTGCGTAAAGGTTAAAAAACGCCCTCTTGATCGCTTCAATTCTTACCGCATCTGGCTCGATCCCTGCAGCTAAAGTGCGCTGTCGCCGAGGCACAATCAATTTCACGAGTCTCGAGCACTTTTGTACCTTCACATACCACTGCTCTTCACAAAAACCTGAAGCGCAAGGTGTCGCTGTTTAAGGTGCGGTTGAGCACAAGGGTGTCGTTCTTGCAGACAGGCGTTGAGCCCTCGTTGATAGGCCCATACAGGTCCTGACTAACATATTGCCGCAGTCCAGGTACGACCTTAACAAATCCAAGCGGCACACAGGTATACTCGAGTTTACAAGGGCAATTGTGAAGCGCCGTTTTGTACCTGTCATCTCAGTGAATGCGGATTTTCCGTCCGTGGAGTTAAATACCCAGAAGATCGGCGATCTGGGTAATTTGCCAGGCAGTTGACGTACTTGAGGTATCGGAAACTTCTGATTTACAGTACACTCTTTCATGGGTTTAATGTCAGCGCACCCGGGCCACCTTCCATCCCCCTTCGGCAGAAGTGCCAGGTTTTGCCCAAAAGCGCTGGTCGATTCCTGCACGTTGCCCTTTTTCAGAAAAATAACCGCCTATATAGCACCCTCTCTTACATGCTGTGGGAATTTTCCCATACCGCAAAAACCAA
>NW_020312340.1:0-11426 GCF_002999335.1 Cyclospora cayetanensis | reverse complement strand
ATTATATTTGTCTTGTTTTGTATAGAGACGAGTAGCATAGTATTATTGATTCTTATTTTATGTTTTAGTGACACGGCGACCAACGAGAGTTACACTGTGGACAGAGACAGAGATCGAGAGAGGGAGAGAGAGAGGGAGAGAGAGAGAGAGAAAGAGAAGGAGGAGGAGGAGGAGGAAGAAGAGGAGCGGACAAGTGCTCGACTGCCTCTGTTGTGAACTACGCATATGCATGCGTGCCAGGCAAGCCGGAGAGAGAAAGCCTCGCATTGCAGCGCATCGACGGTCTAAGGGGGGAGGACTGAAGGACAGACTTGCTGGACGTGTCACGTCTTCGCATTCGCAGATACTCCGTCCGAAGGGCATCGCGTGCAGCAAGAGACAGTCTCGGCTGACATCGAAATCGACAGTATGCTAGATACGAGGCAAGCAGACTCTTGCTTATTGGGGGACGGGCCTCTTCTTCCTGAAGACGGCGCGCAGCAGCCACACGAGTGCACAGCAGGGGTAGAAAAATAGATATACATACATGTCCTTCACTGGGCTGAAACGTGTGCATGCGGCGAGCGGCGAAATTTTCACTGGAAATGCGAGCGATGGAATGGTCGCAGCAAGAGGGACCTTTCCCCCTTTGCCCATGCGGTGACAGCAGCAATAATTGCAGCAGTAATAGCAGCAATAATTGCAGCAATAATAGCAGCAGCAGTAGTGGCAGCAATAATAGCAACAATAGCAGCAGTAATAGCAGCAGCAGTAGCAGCAATAATAGCAGCAATAATAGCAGCAATAATAGCAACAATAATAGCAACAATAATAGCAGCAGTAATAGCAACAATAATAGCAGCAGGAATAGCAGCTCGAGGCAAGAAAAGTGCCAACTGACCGAACTAGCGCCACCAGCGAAGGATCTGCACAGCTTGGCAGCAAGTGTTCTATCTGCTACGGGGCATGCCGTATCTAACAAGAGGTAAATCAAGTCGAATCGCGAGAAAAGAGATGGTGGAAGGTTGATGTTTTCGACAACCGCGCGCTGGCGATCGTATCTGAGGAGACAAACACAAACACACACAGGAGAATCAAGAAACAGGCAGGCACAAATACGTTCACGAGAGACGCAGAAAATGTGAGGAAACAAAGAGCTTTGCAAAGCATACCGCGAGTTGATGGGATTCGCAGATGCCAGGATAGCTGTACGTGCTCTAAGGGAAGCTACAATGCCAGCCTTCGCCACAGTGACGCTCTGCTGCTCCATCACTTCATGCAGAATAGCCCTGATACACACGCACCAAGAACTCCCACAAACACATGCTGACACCTTTTTGTACATGCATGCATGCATGCATGCACATATACACACATATATATATATATGTAAACATAAACATACATGCACACACAGATATACACACACACAGATATACAGATATATACATCCATATAGATATTCATAAAATACAGCTTTCTTACTTTACCCATTACTGCCCGTTGTTGCTTCATCAGCGGAGTTTGGGAGTCAACAGCAAGGCCCTTTACCTTGCGTTTTCCTCCATTTTATCGAATTCGTCGATACAGCAGACGCCGCCATCTGCCAGAACAACTGCTCCACTCTCTAAAACAAACTCGCGCGTGTCAGGATCCCGAGACACCGCAACAGTGAGGCCCACGGCGCTGCTCCCGCGGCCTGAAGTGTATACACACCTGCAACAAAGGGCAGCAGCAAGGGCAGCAACAAACGAGAGTGCAAAAGGGGCGAGAAGACACTGACACAATGCATACACATACACACAGAGATAGATAGACAGACTGACAGACACACTACACAAATACACATACGCAGAGACACAAAGACACATACAGAGAGACACACATACACAGAGACAGAGGCACATACACAGGGAGACACATGCACAAAGACATACACACACAAAGACACATACACACAAAGACACATACACACAAAGACACATACATAAAGACACGTACACACAAAGACACATACACACAAAGACACATACAAACAAAGACACATACACACAAAGACACATACACACAAAGACACATACACAGAGACACGTACACACAAAGACACGTACAAACAAAGACACATACACAAAGACACATGCACACAAAGACACATACACACAAAGACACGTACACACAAAGACACGTACACACAAAGACACATACACACAAAGACACGTACACACAAAGACACATACACAGAGACACACACACACAAAGACACATACACAAAGACACGTACACACAAAGACACGTACACACAAAGACACATACACACAAAGACACATACACAGAGACACACATACACATAAACATGCATGCTAGCGCGATAGTCTCTGAAGCGGGGATCTCTTGCGTTCGAAGAAAAGATGTGAACTCCTCTCCCCCCCCCCCCGACAACAACCCCTCTCTTCGTACCTCGGTGCAATCTGATGGACATATTGAAGAAGTTGCGACTTTGCAGTTGCGGGATCACCGCAGAGGAGCACGTGAAGCTCGCTTCTGTGGAGTGATTGCCTTTGTTGCTGCCTCGCCTGAAGCTGCTGCTCCGACTCTTGTTGCAGCCGTGAGCCGCCAACGAGCTGGCAGAGAATGCCTTTCTTGACGTCATCCCTTCCAACAATCGACGGTGCCAGTGAAGACACCAATAAGTTGTAGATATCCTGCGAACAGAACGCAGTATTATGGACGGCATCAGCAGCAAAAGTGCATGCATGCTGGTGATGGAAAGGCAAGCCTCTCTCCTTCGGGAGCGTTCAAAGGCAGCAGCTGTCCACACGAAGACACAGGAGGTGGTGTGCTGCTTTTGCTGCTTTTGCAACTTTTGTTGCTACTGCTGAGCTGCCTGTCGTGGCTGCGGTGCGTCTTACGGGCTGCTGCGAGAGCTCAACGATTTGTCTCTCGAGGTCAGGAGAAAAGCTGACGCTTTCTTCTTCTCGCTGTTGCTGCTGGTGTTGTTGTTGCTGAGCAGCAGCAACGGCGCTGGAACGGGTGGCCTTATCGCGTTCGTCCCTTATGACGTGCAGCAGATTGACGTATGTTCTGAACACGGAGTGCTGCATCCGCATGCGGGGGTTTACGCGCATGGGAGAAGCCTTGAAGATGCCTGAGAGCCAAACAAAAATATCACAGCGGCTTCGAGGAGGCAGCCGTTCGCCGTTGTCTTGCGGAGGAGGGAAAAACGGAGACAGAGAGAGAGACAGAGAGATATATATATATATATAGAGATATATATATATAGATAGATACAGAGAGTGAGTGAGTGAGTGAGTGAGACAGAGAGAGAGAAAGAAAAAGAAAGGAAAAAATGCGACATCCAGCAAAAAAAACCGCGAGGGGCCCCACACGGCGTTACAAATGACGGCAGCAGTAGTAACGCCAGCAGCACCATTAACACCCTGAGGTTCATCAGAGTATTTGTTCTGCCTGCTCAACCCCCCCCTTCACACCCTTCTCCCCTCCCTGCAAGGCGATGAACGCATTCATTGCACACAATCGGAGGTCAGAGCGTACCTGTGATTTCAACGCGATCGCCTGGTCTGCAGGAGTCGACGAGCTCGTCATAGGCATACACAGTGAGACTTTGCGGCGTTTCTCCCGGCTTGAGATTTTCGGGAGCTTCCGTGATCTTGATAAGCTGTTTGGAGGCAAAGGCACACTGCTCCAGCCACAAAGACATTGAATTTGCCGCGTTGCATGCTGGGCAGCGTGAGGGCTGAACAACATCCCCGTTGAGAACGCATTCATACTTCTCGTGGCTGCAGAGGCTCTGACCACGCGCATCTCTTGCTGCAGCAAGCGGCGAAGAAACACAGGCGGAAGCCGCATGAGCGGGAGGGGAGAAAAGTAGACATTGGCGATTTGCAAGGCGTTAAAAGCAGACGATGGGGGTGTGAAGGCCGCTAGGTTTGGAGCTAGCAGCGTGCTGCCCTTGCTGCGAGGAAAATATCCTTCTACAAGGCTGATTCGTGTGCACGGCGCTTTTCCTCTGTGCGCCAGCCCTTCGCGAATTTTCTTTTGCTTCCAGCGCGGCAGCCGGTTACGTCCGTTCGCGTCTCACCGTGGCACCGAAAGGCGGCAAGCGTCATTTCAGGGATGACTTCAGACACCCGAATAACCACTCCCCGCAAGCAAATTAGGCGTTCAACATCGACTGTGGGGTCCAAAGATCGAAGGGAATCCAAAAGCGCTGGAGGCTTCGAGTGCAGACGAAGACGGGGGGCCTGAGGAGCGAATCGATCGCAAAACGAGCGCTTTTTCGGCGAGGAGGGGTTGTTGCGTGGCGTGGGGTTGACGAGGGGTACAAGAAGGCCTTTCAAGCCATCGCTAGCAAAAGCACAGCGACCTTCTGCCCTAACGCAAGGCTAGGGAGGCACTCTTTGCACTTCCTCGCGAAGACGCAACGAGCAGACCCTGGTAGGTCCAGTGCCTGAGCTAACCTGTTGCAGCAAGAGTTCATCAGCTGCTGCTCGCTCCGTCTCAGGCTGGAAAAGGCCGTGAAGCTCTCTCAGCTCGGCAAACTTGGCGCGCAAGATCGCATCGAAGGCTGCAGTGGCGTCCTGCGGTGCATTCACGATGGCTGTGTACAGGAGAGGACTGTAGGCGTAGATGTGCTGTAGAGACACCCCAAAGGCGAGGCGCTCCGCGCCGCCCGCTGCTGCTGCCGATCCCCTCGTTTCCAGAAAGCGAAGCAACTTCAAAAGATAGAGGGCACGGGGGCGATCGCCAATGCTGAATGAAGAATCCACTTGCGGCTGCCACGCTCCAGAAACCAGTTCTAAGTCCTCTTCAAGAGTCTGCACCACTGGAAGAAACAGGCGCAGGCGGAAACACCGCGGCGAGGAAAGAAACGCGCAATGGGCAATGCGTCTCTTCGTAACGGTGTGTCTCTACGACTTGAAGGCATACTAGCTCGCATGCATACACTAGCTCGCATGCATACACTAGCTCGCATGCGTACACTAGCTCGCATGCATACACTAGCTCGCATGCATACACTAGCTCGCATGCATACACTAGCTCGCATGCATACACTAGCTCGCATGCGTACACTAGCTCGCATGCATACACTAGCTCGCATGCATACACTAGCTCGCATGCATACACTAGCTCGCATGCATACACTAGCTCGCATGCATGCAGACAGACAGAGAGAGGGCAAAAGAAAGAGAAAAGGGCGTGGAAAGCTCTGGCTGTTCACGACTCGGCATGGCGTGTGATGTTCGGGAGGGAGATCTTAGACTTCGAGGCTTTTTGCGCTATAAGCACAGGATAACGGATTGTGGAATTCGCATTACATCCGTCGAAGTCTTCGAGACAGAAGTTATTGAGAAAATCGTCAAAACGCCTCTCCATATCGGGGTCCACCACGTCCCTTGGCAGCTCGGGGAGGCGCTGCATTTCTGCATCTAGGAGGAGAAATTCTCTGCCCATGTCTCCAAGATCAGCTCTTGCGAAGCGCACTCTTCTAATAGCCAGTGGAGTGCCGCCGTATTCGCTGGCGGCTCCCGAGGAGGCAGGGGGGCCCCCCAGGGGCCCCCCGTGCGATCCCCCCAACAAGGACCCTTGACTCGCTGCACCCATTTCGCCACTGCCCCCTACAGGAAACGGCATCCACACGAACACACGCAGACATATATATGTACATATATATTTATACACGCATTCATACATACATGCACACACACACATATACACACCCCGTACAAACGACAGTTCGTGTTTGCACTTTCACGGGTGAGTGAATTGAGAGAGGTGAGTGAACTAAGGAGGTGCCCCCCGTCCCCTTCTCAGAGAGAGAGACAGACAGACGCAGAAGCGATTTTGCAGAGCCGGAAGACATATCCATCCATCCTAGCCGGTTGGTGTCTCTCTCTCTATATGTATACATATATATATACATGCAGTAGAGAAAGAAGAAGCTCCCAAGAACCCCGAGGCAGGGGGAGGAACAGCCGCACAGAAGGCGGCAACAGCTGGAAGAAGGCGAGCTGTCCTTACAGGCTCTCCTCCTGGATATCGGTGATCGCGTTGCCTGAAAGCTCTGAGGATGACTCCTCTGCCCTTCAGTTTCTGAGGCACCCTGCGTTGCATGGAGAGGCGTCGCAGCCTGGCGAGGCCTCGGCGGTGTTAGATCCTCCTCCATTGTAAAGAAGGAGTGCTGCTGCTGTTGTTGCTGATACGAGCGCTGCCAGTGGCGAGGCTACGCGCAAACGGGGGATACGGCCTGAGTCGAGCAACTCCGTATTTACAGCTTAGAGAGGCTGAAATCGAAGGGAATGGAAAAATAAGGCAGAAGGAGACCGGAAGGGAGACCGAGGAGAGAAGAACACGGAGTTCAGGGAGGGGGGTGGCAGGCTCAGAAAAGTATTGGGGAGCGCCTCAACACTACCCCAGTGAAGGAGCAGGCCTATGGACTTTTTGTTGTTCATTAATAAACAAAAGAAGATGAAAAACCAAAACGATGCAGTACCAGCGGCTGCGCATAACGCCACCAATGGCAGCGGCACCGTGTACTAGCAACAACCCCCCCTAAAACCACCCCGCACGACCCACAGACAGTGAAGAGTGTTGCAAGAGCAACTGCTCCTAACACCGTATCCGAACCTTCTTAGGCGATATTCCACCTATGACACCTCTTCTAGAAATATGATTGGCATAATAGTGGTTTTCACCCCCCTTTTGTAGTCAGGTGTAACTTCCGACGCCGCAAGGCATCCCTGGAGTCAGTTCGCAAGCCGCTATAGGACAAGCGGTACGACGCAGGCAGCGTTTCCTCCGCCAAGTAAAAACAAGCCTATATCCCTAAAAGCCAGGCTTCGGAGTCTAAACCCTATGTCGGCAGCCATCACACACCGCGTCCGAACGAGCGGTGCATGCATTCCAGTAGCTCATCGCAAGGCGCTGCACCTAACCCGATGCCCCTCCTCGTGGCGCTCCGGCCTACGTTTTAGCCGAAGTCGCTGCTAAGAATCTCTTCAAAAAGCCTGGTGTGTCTACGCATTCCTTCGCCTATTTGAACTGCAGCTTAATGTGCATGCTCTTCCCCTGAGGCAGTCCTGTTGCGCCGCGTCATTCGAGGTAGGCAGCATGCGTGGACGCCTCGATCGGCTGCTCACAACTCTGGACGATCAAATCACGCAGCAAGGACCGCATGAATCTTGGGGCCTTAGCGGGAGCTGCGACAAACGACAGTCCACTCGTCGGGAAGGGAATCTGCGTGCTGCGGTGTAGTGCCACTTGAACGCGCGATTCTTGCGCATGGCCTATCTAATTTACAAGGCGGTGGTTGAACGTCACACTAGTCACTATCCGAGATGCATACACTGGGAACTCGGTTTCTACTGCCACTGCTTAGGCGTTGCCTTGCTAGCGTTGCCCCCCCTGCTGTGTTATCTGCAGAGGGGCGTCCAGTGTGTGTGGTCGGTGGCGCTGCTGCTGTATCTGCTCCTAATTTCCATTTGTCGTGCTGCTTTTGACCCCGTGCATACTGCCGCTCCAGCCCGTCGCCTTCCCTTGTTGCCGCTGTAGTTGCTGTAGGCACACAACTGCTTGCTGCGCTGCTCGCTACACTACTGGTAGGCGAGAACAAGCCTTGTTGTTGCTGCTGTTGGGAGCACGCCTCGAGCGAGAATCCCTCCGCGGCTCGCACAGACGTTGCATGCGTCCTCTTAAGAGCAGCAGCAGCAGCGGCCACCACCGCTGCGCGTGGGGTTGCTGCTGCACCTCGACGTTTCTGCTGCGTTCGCTCGGTGACAAAATAGAGCAGTGCCGCCTGCAGTTGGGAGTTCTCTTCCTGGGCAAGCTGTTGCAGTTGGTGTAACTGCTGCAGCACGTGCTGCTGCTGCTGCTGCAAAACGTTCAGCTGCTGCTGCAGCGCTCGAATCTGCTCTTGTTGCTCCACAAATTGCCTCTGAAACGCTGCATGCCAGTTTCCTAGCTCCCCAACCTGAACAGACATCTGAACTTGCTGCTGCTGCAACTTCTGCTGCTGCTGCAGCTGTTGCTGCTGCTCTACAGCCTGCTTCTGGAGCTGCCCCTGAAGCTTAAGCAGGTGATGGTGTGCCTGTTGCCGAGTTGCACTGGATGCCTCTGAAACAGCAGCGGGGGGAGCAACAGCAGCTGCTGCTGCCCCAGTGCTGTGAAGACGATGCAGCAAGTCACCCAGTTGCTGCTTTAGTAGCAACGCATCGGCAGCAAAATCAGGCAGCACCCTGCAAGACTCGCATGCAGTGTCGCTGCACGTCCGTGACGGAGGCGGCAGCAACAGCTGTTGCTGCTGCTGCTGCTCTGGGTGCTCATGGTGGTGATCGTGGTGTTGTTGTTGCTCTGGTTGCTCATGGTGGTGATGGTGGTGTTGTTGCTGCTGCTGTTGTTCTGGGTGCTCATGGTGGTGGTGGTGTTGTTGCTGCTGCTGCTCTGGATGCTCATGGTGGTGGTAATGGTGTTGTTGCTGCTGCTGCTCTGGATGCTCATGGTGTTGTTGTTGCTGCTCTGGATGCTCACGGTGGTGGTGTTGCTGCTGCAGCAGCTGCGCAGCATTGCCTTGTAACAGAGGCTGCAGCAGCGGACTGTGCTGCTGCAGTCGCCGCAGCTGGAGCTGCAAGTCTTCTAGCTGCTGCTGCAGCGCATGCACTGCGCCTTCAGTATCCTGGATAGCCACAGATCCTTCAGCCGTCTGCATGAGCAGTGTCTCCTGCCGTGGCTGCCTTTGCCGTTGCCTGTGCTGCTCCCCCGTCTTGGCTGCCTGCAACATCTCGACAGCTGCTGCAGCGTCTGCATACACGGGTGGCACAAGGGGCTGTTGCAGCTGCACGTGTTGCTGCAGCTGCACGTGTTGCTGCAGCTGCACGTGTTGCTGCAACTGCACTGGGGTGGAGGGTGAAGGCATGCAGGAGCTGCTTTCCACTGCCCTCCTTTCGAAGCCGCTTGGCAGATGTTCCCGCTTCGTCCCTGCATTCGAGCGAATGGAGAATGCGGCGGATGTGAGGAGATTCGGCAGACATGCAGAGCTGCAAGGAGTGCTTGAGCCGCCCTCGCCATGCAGCACTTGGCTGGCTGCAGCTGCGGCTGCATGCACAGGCATTTCGCAGCTGCAGCCAGAGGATCCAGCGGGCAAAAACCCCGTCATTCGAGGAACCACCCCTCCACCTAGACCGACTGCACGCCTCGCTGCTGCTGCTGCTACTGAAGCTGGCGAGGACGATATTGCGTCCAGCGAAAGGTTTGCCGGAGCATCAGCTGTATGTACACCTGTACTGGGGAGAGGTGCACTGCCAGAAACAGGACGAGGCGTCCTGCGCGGCTCAAGAGGGAAACCCAAGCTTACAGCTGCTCGCGAGAGCAGGGAGTGCTGCTGCTGCTGCTGCTGCTGCTGCTGCTGCTGCAGATCTTTCTGCTGCAGCAGCAGCTGCTGCAGCATCTGCTGATGCTGCCCCGACTGGTGCCCCCACCGCGAAGGCTGATGCGCCTCCTGTAGGACATGCTCGTTGGAATCCCTAGGCGGCACTCGCTGGGCTTGCAGCGTCAGGGAGAGTGGCTGCTGATTTCGCATTGGCGTTGCTGCTGCTGCTGCGCTTGAGGCAGCCGATGCTGCTGCCCCTGCTGCTTGTCTGATTGAGAGTCAGAAGGCTCACTTTCCTGCTCCGTCCGAGCAGGCTCTGCTGGACTCCTTGTGGCAGCTAGCTCTGACACTCTATGAGCGCTTCCGCCTCGGAGGCGGCGGCCCGAGTGTACATACACCTGGGAGTGACTGGCGTTCCCGCCAGAGCTGCACACCAGCAGCACACGCAGCCTGCTTGCCGATGTGTTTTCTGAAGCGGAGGTACGGAATGCCCTCGCATAACAGTCAATGGTGCACCTCCTGATGAGGAGAGTCCTCCAGGTGTATCTGCAGAGGATGCGGACGATAGGAGTGCCTACACAGCATCCGCGGCAGCCGGTGCTGCTGCCGACGCAGGTCCTGAGGTTGGAGCGCACATTCATGAAGTTCAATGCTCATATTCAACAGAACGCCCTCTCTTTCTGAAGTTTGAATGCCCACTGTGGCTGCAAGAAACAGCGACCACGGCTTCCGTTGCAGCTAGGGGGCCCCTGTGCCGGTGTTACGCTGGTCTGCGTGTGAATCGGCGCAACGACATACACAACAGAAGAAGCATTTTCTTGTAATACAACATGCCACGCCCCTAAACCCTTGTCATACCTCCCCCTTTTGGTCTTTCCGCAAGCCCCCTCTCCCGATCCGCCAGTGTCTCTGCAACGCAGCAGACCCTTCTCGGGTTTGCTGCTGCTGCTCGCAGCTGCTGCAGGAGGCGGCAGCGAACATTTCCAGAAGATCCGACTCCCCACAATGTGCCGCAACACCCCGACACCAGCAGCTGCTCCAGCAACGACAACAAGTGCTGCTCTGTACTTGCGCGCCCGTCACTCCCTCTAGCAGCCTCGGCAGCAGCAGCCCTTCGCCGCCGTTCTGTTTCTCTCCGGCTGGCGTCTGCCGCCCTCGAATGCCAGCCATACCGCAGCTGTGTGAGGCCGCTACAGAGGAACTCGGAGCAATTCAGCAGTTCGCCCGCGGAGCGGCAGCAGCAGCTAAGAAGCAGTCACAGAGACACTTGCAACCCAAACAGGTGTAGTCTACGCAGCAGCAGCAGTGGCTGTACGCTTCATTCTGGTGGTACTATGCTGCATGGAACAGGCCTTCGCGCTCCCGTTACCACACGGGGTGTACCCCCTCTCCCCCGTTGGAATGAGGAGCTCTCCTCTCTATCCGTTCCCTTTCCCAATGGAACGGAGATTGAACCTGCCGCAGCTGCGCACAGCAGTGCCAGCGGCAGAAACGGCCGCTGCAGCCTCTGCTGTGCTGCCTTCGGCTGCGGTGCAGTGTCTGGATTCTTCTTATTGCTGATGGTCGGGTGTATAGTGCTGCAGTCTGCAGTCTCTGTAGCAGGCGGCGAAGGTGCGCTAAAAGATACAAAACCAAGAGGCTTATGGGCAAAAAAATCTTCCTGCAAAAGGACGAACATCCACGTCCTCTTTCTATCACTCGCGCTCTCTATCTCCCTCTATGGCACTCTTTCTTTCTTTCTCTCTATCGCTCTTTATCTCTCCCTCTCTCCGTCCCCCTCCCTCTCTCTATATATATATTCATCTCTATCACTTTTTCTCTATTCATATCGCTCTTTCTCTCCACCTTTTCTCTATCCATCTCTATCTCTCTATCCCTATCCCTCCCTCCCTCCCTCACTCTTTCTCTGTCTGTCTGTCTGTCTTTTTCTCTTTTTGTCTTGTTTGGAAGATCACCTGTCATAACTCCTGTCACCAGAGTATCTTCTTTGCCGTCTTCCGCTCTCACAAAAAACTTACATTCTCTCACCCTTTCATTCCCGTCTTTCTTTGCTGTGAGTTCTTTT
>NW_020312339.1:0-11587 GCF_002999335.1 Cyclospora cayetanensis | reverse complement strand
CTACTACTACTGATTACCGAGGAAGCACAAAGGGGGTTGTAAGCAAACCTGATGGAAGACGTCAACCTCAGCGGTTCATGGAGGAACAGTTGTGCGATTCTTTGCCTGCGGGACCATTTGCGGCTCTTTTGGTTTTTAGGGCTAGTCTCCATAGGCAAGCGTCCTCGTGGTGCTTTGTACTTGCCACTCTCCGGCGCATACTGTGCCTAAGCTTACAACCTTCCTCTAGGGTAGCCCCCTGCAAGATTCAAATCGGCAACGCTCCACTCACTGAGCGTATGCTCTACCGATCGAGCTAAGAGGGCATTGGCGTCGTCGAGCCTTAGCGTAGTTAGTAGAGCATCCGCTTGGTAAGCGGAAAGTCGCCTACGGGTATTGCTTGAACAGTTCCTGGCTATTATTGTTGTGGTCTTCTCTAGACTCAGCTATGTGCACAGGTACCCTCATGTGTATTGTCTCTACAGTCTTCTTTATTCTATTTTAAGACTTTGAATTTGACTACGCTGAATGTAGCGGCTGTATTTGCATGCAGCGATTGCTCTATGCTGTTCGGAAGTACTGTTGTACTAAGCTGCACCTGGATTGCCTCTGCATATGTTGCTATTCGTCTGTTTTCTTTTATGACGAGTCAACGGTCCAAAGCCATCGAGCCATCGTGCCGCCGGGGTCTCGCTGACTTTGTCAAATGTCCCTTTTTAGCTGGTGATTCTGTCGTTTTTCAATTCGATTTTGCTTTAGCAGTTGATGCACACGATGCTTTCTTATTCGCACTATTTTCGCGTTTTACCTGCCTGGAAACTGTTGATGGGACGGAACTTTTCAAATGCCCTTTGCGTACTTCATTTTAGGACGGTTCAGGAGCACGAAAGCGTGTGCTTAAGACTAGGGGAAGAATATAGCTGCTTGAGCTATGCTTGAAAGCTTTTAAGTATGGCTATCCTATTTATAGGAATTAGTAACGAATAGACCAATAGGTCTCTATGCTCGTAGACCCAGATTCTTGCAGGATACTGTTGGATCGATACAAGAAGGCGTGACACTGTTTGCGTGTGCGCTAGATGCTGTGTACTGCTAGCTGTGAATGTTTGGAGTCCCTACAGGGTGCAGCCGCGCGCGCTGCAGCTGCCCCTCTGCCCTCATGGTGGGATGCCGGACACAGGCAGGAGGGGACTCTCTAAAAGCACTTATTAGCTTTGTAGTAGACGTGTAATGAGTGTGAAGCTAAGCTTGAACCTCCGAAGAAGTCAAATGAAGCGTCACACCGAGCAGCAACGCGCTGTCATGGCTTTGTTAAATTAAATTTTGCCTCTTAAATAAATACCCCAACTGAACGACCGTAGTGCGAAGGGTGCCGATATGCCGCCTGCGAACCTGGATGATGCAGGCTGCTGCGTTGCTATCAAAGGCTTTCTTCGAGTGAAAGGGAAGTCCATGGGGGCCGGAAGACATTGATACAAATAAAGTGGATGTACATAATCATGCCCTAAGTGCATCACCAACACAACGGGAAGCGTATTGCTATGGAGAAGTATGCTCGCTCCCCGTAAGGGCACGGTCCACACTTGCGTGCTTCTGCAGTGAGAAAAAATGCGACCACTTAATAATTTGAGTGTGCCTCATTGCATAACAACTCATGTATAAGTCACTGCAGCGGAAAGATGCAAATATATGGGCAATAGACCCAGTGCTCCCCAGAGCCCCTTACCCTAAGTGTACATGCTAAACCGTGCAACTCCAGCTGGGTGCACAAAATTTCCAACCCTGAACAAATGAGGATACGCCTCGCCTGCCTGCCGAGTGCGAGCGTTGATGTACATAGGGAGTGCAATTGTGAAGCACGCATGCCCAATGCAGTGTGTTCGCTGCGTTGTCTCTGCTGCTGGTCGGCCAACATATACGTATAGAATTATGCGTACGAAGAGCACAGGGACCAACCGTGCACCTTAATGCGTATGAGACAAGGCGAACAAAACTGCGTTCGTGGTAGCGTACGGATTTGGGTGATTCGTAGGCGGGAATACAGTGGAGTCTAGCAGTATGCCACTGCATGAACTAGTTTGCGGATGCACACAAAGGGGAGGCAGATATGCGTATGCATATTTTAAAAAGTTTTTTACACACGTCCGCAACTGTAGATATATTTAAGTATATGTGTATATGCATCGGTAGACATCTGTATGCACAGAGGTGCAGTTACTCTCATAAAATGCGATTTCGTTACACCCGTATGTACAGATGTACACATTCGTAAATACTGAAAGGCATACACCGCTAAATATGAGTACAAATGATTAGATACTACGCAACTATAGGGAGGAGTTGCTGTACACGCTTGTTACTCTTATACACATGCATGTTCTGCCTTTTGCTTCTGAACATTCCAGTACAAACGTCCTGATATGCAAGTCAGAGTGCGATAACGCGCCTGATTGGGTTTGAAAGAGGAAGGCGCAAAGGGAGTATGTCGAAGAAAACAAAATAAGCAAATAAGCTTTTGGAGTGCGGCCTCGGTGGTGGGTTTTACATGCAGTTGGAGGTCTAGGTGTCTGCATTGTGGGGAGCTCACAAATAGGCGCATGCCTGCCCATATGCGAGTATACCATATATAAATGTATGCATAAGGACCTAAGGATCATGCATGGACGTCGACCATGTAAACAAGCCGATGTGGCGCCATGTACACCTGCACACATGCACGGGTGCTTCCCAGTAGGGAGAAGCGAGCATGCATGCCATAAACTAGGTTGAAATTTCCATGTCCAAGGTTTCATAAGGACCTAAGGATCATGCATGGACGTCGACCATGTAAACAAGCCGATGTGGCGCCATGTACACCTGCACACATGCACGGATGCTTCCCAGTAGGGGGAAGCGAGCATGCATGCCATAAACTAGGTTGGAATTTCCATGTCCAAGGTTCGGGTATTGAATTCAATCCTCAATTGGAAGATCTAGAAGCCAAATCGACAGAAATCCGTCATCTCCCACAGAGGCCAAAAGCAGCTCTGCAAAAGTAGAACACAATTTGCATCTATACACATTCACTCTATCTCTAAATATATACACGTTACAGAAAAACTTGCGTTTTAGCGGGTACTCGCGAAGGAGTGTACATGCCTTAAATGAACGCATGGGCAGAAATTCAAACAAATCCAGTTGAACCTGCGCGTCCGCCTTTACGGTATAGATTGAAGTGTATCGCGATGCTTTAAAAGAAGAGTCCATGCATACAATTTGGCCTCAAGACACAGAGAGACTTTTCGGGGTACACGAAGGTGCCACCACACCATGTGCTTACCATCCCCACCATCTTTGCTCCAAGCAATGCTGTTGACATCCGACTGGTGTGCCTTCTCCTGCGAAGGCACCACAAAGTTACAGCTCTACCTGTGAAACCGGTAATAAAGGGGCCAGATATTGGCCCCAGGCTCATACCGTGGTAGCCGCTTACCTCGCAGTGAAGAAGACTAGCCCCTGCTTCCGACAGTGCGTAGATACGGATACATCCGTCCCCGCAGGCCTGAGAAAATCGCGCTCAATAAGCTCAGTGTGCTACATGAACTCCCAGCGGATGACCCCTTACACAAGACTTCCATGATCTGTGCCCTAAATCTATGCGTATGGTCTGAAACGTACGGTAGCAAAAATGTTCTTTTCGGGGTGTACAGACACCGCGTACACCACACCGCGGTGCTGGCCCTGCAGAACCGCTGAGCATCTCCAGGCTTCCGGCTGCTGCAGCGCTAGCAGGTCTGTCTCTTCATCGCTAGCCGTTTTTGCAGTTTCCTCAACTGTTTCTGCTGAAGATGCCACTGCAGCTGCTGCTGCCTCCAAAGGACGCAAGAAGGGTGCCACATACCACTGAGCCAAGGTAGGCAACCGCCGGGATGGCTGAACGTCGGCTGGGAGGCCTGAGGGGAGTAATAACACCCAACCACCGCAGATCTCAAATCGATGCGCGGACACTGCGAACAAAGTTTGGCCCCGGAATCTTCAAACGGCAACATTCACAAAGATAGTGCAAGCATGCTCCGCTATGCCGCTGCTCAGCGCCTAGGGGTGATGGCGGAAGCGTGCTTACACGTCCAGAGCCGAACAGTTCTATCGGCAGATGCGGATAAGAGGCGACTGCCCAAGCTATCAAACGCGACGGACCATACAGTCGAGGCGTGTCCGCGTAGAGTTTTCAGCATAATCCTACGCCACATCGAACAAGAGCAGAGCGCAGTCAAATAAACCGTAAAGTGCACCAAGAAGTCCACGGCGCAAACAATGCTCGGGGCAACATCGGAAAGGGGTTCCAGACTCGAAGCTCCACTTGCACCGACCGAATTCCTAGAGAACCCAAAGGGTCTCCAGGTTTGGACTCTCAAGTATGCGATTTCGGCCTTACCAATCGTCACCTCCTACACCCCAAATGGCTATGGTATCGTCATATGAGGCTGAAGCTAGCCAGTCCCTACGGGGATGCCACCGAACGGCCTTGACGTCTGCACACACCCAATGCCCACCGTCCTAAACCGTAATCCATCAACCCTCCACCTCACACGTTCAACACGAAGATTCCAAGGGTCCCCACCTTGCGAGTGGCCAGTGAGAACCGATGCAACCACGAACTCCCCGTCATCGTCTGTAGAGTGTTGCTTCCGGGGGCCGTCAGTTGCATGTTCACCCCAATCCTCTAGCCCAGACCGCTTGTATATCCAAATGCTTTTGTCTCTGCTGCAAGTTGCCAAGAAAGATCCTGTGCAGTTCCACGCCACTCCTTTCACCTGCGCACAAACCAAGAACCTCGCAGCCCCGGGGCCGAACCGCGGCTGCACGTACACCTCAAAGTGGTTGATGGGGCAAGCGGTCACGACAGCACAGGAGCTCCGAGAAAGGCTGAATCTCTTAATTAAAGGCCGATTCCACCCAAAGCGCTGCACTCCCTGGACGAACCTCGTGCTCGTGTCCGACCAGTGTCTGAAGAAGGCCCATATGAACTCTGGAGCTTTTAGGGGCATCTTGCCGTCGATCGTGCTCCTCTGTCTCAACTAGGTTATCCTTCGAGCTTTCTTCCTGCTGGAGTTGCCGTTGCGGCCGCTGTTTTACCTGCCAGACGGTGGCTGTAGAGTCAAAGGACCCCGCAGCTAGGAAGGCTCCATCGGGTGTCCATGCAACCGTACGAATCGCGCGGCTGTGTGCATCCTGACCGGCTGTTCCCTACACGCAAAACCGTCAAGCCGCAACTCGAAAGCTGTAGGCTCGAGATTCGAATTATAGCGCAGTGCCAAAAACACTGAGTCGTATGCGTTTTGTCCTGTCAAACCTGCTGCATGCACCAGCTCTAGATCGTAGGCCTAAAGACCGGGCGACTCACCAGGCAACTCCAAGAAGAGGAGCCATTAGGGGCTGCACGCACAAGGCGAACGGAAGCAGAAAATGGGCGTCAGGGGATAAGCCAGAGACCACGCAAGAGTCGAAGCCACACAGAGAGAAAGAGAAACTGTGTAGATAGAACGCAGCAGAAGCCAGGAATCACGGGAGAAACGCGTTCAGATCAAGAAAGAACCGGCGAAAGGAAACACGCCCTTGAGGAAGTTAACACCAGCAGGCACAAGCCAAAACGGCAGAAACCCTGTCCTGTGCGCATGGAAGCTACAGGCCTATTTGGACCGTTTCATGGAAACTTTTCCGTGGAGGCAACTCCAAAGCCCAACGTCTCCTATGGAGTGTGCGGTTCACGGGTGAGAGTTCCCGGCTTCTTACCTCCCCAGAGTTGTATGAGGCCGTCTGCTCCACATGACGCGACAATTCCTCGACTGCTAAAGTCGCATTGCCACGCGGGGCCGGAGTGTGCAGCCAAGTGGGCTACGCGCTTCATCCCCTCCATTCGGCTTCCTACTGGTATCCCTGACGCTTGCGCCGCCGCTGAAATATGGAGGGTAAGGCTGTTGTAACTGGAGGTGTGGCTGCTAAGGGTGCTGTCACTGCTATGGATATGGACCCCATGGCTATGAAATGACACGACGGACCGGGTAGGGGGTCACTTCAGAGTTCTCATTTCTCCGCATAGTTTCCTGGTCTCTGCCTAGCGCTTGTCTCACTGTTCGAGAATAAGGGCTTGGGATTTTCCCGAATCCCAAATGGAACTAGCACTCAGAACATAGAAGGCGAATGGGACAAAAGAATCGGGTGCAGCTAGGGCGATGGCTTTAGGCTCACAGATTCTGGAGTTTGGTTAGAGGGCTAGGAGTACAAAATACCGCCGACACAAAACCTTTACCGTAGACTAGGCGTCCCCCTTATGGCCACGAAATAAACGAAAGGTCGGCTAAACAAGTAAAAATTTCAATTAAAAGCGGGGTCAGCAGGAGCAGCTGCGGCACTTGGAAGTTCAGATGCTCCTGCATGCGCCATCGCAGCAGCCAGAGTCCATGGGCATTTCTGGCGGCGACTGCTGTCTTTGAGGTTTTTACGGCTTCCTGTATATTTGTAGACATTACGTGTCATTTCTCTGCACTTACTTTCTCATACTGGGGTGTCTGGGCTCCTCGGCCCCCAAACATAAACTCACGTCTCTGACATCTTCTGGTGCTGTACATCTCATTTGTGCTCCTTGCACTGCTGAGGCGTCTCGCTTGGTTTTAAACGGCGTTTGCGTCTTTCGTCCTTTTCCCTTGAAATTCAGCTGCTCGGATACTTGCTGTTGCAGTGTGGCAGCAGCGGCATCCGCCCACAAAGCAGCAGCCACAACGGCCTTCAGCTAGAAAATGTTTGTGTCTCAGCGTCTCTTTCGACGGCGCTTGGTGCTGCCGTCCCTCTGTGGCTTAGTAGTGGCGCTGCTGTTGCCACTGCTGCAGCAGCAACAAACAGCAGACGCGCAGGTGTTGGGTATCGACGTAGGATCTGAGTTCATCAAGGCGGCAGTAGTAGCTCCTGGCAAGCGTATAGATCTGGTGCTGAGCAATACCAGCAGTAGGAAGTTCCCAAATGCCATCTCCTTCGTCGAGAAAGACACATGCGCACTTTCAGAGGATGCGATAGCTGAGGCTCACAAGAATCCTAAGCGAGTTTTTCAGGGCCCATCGCTCTTCTTGGGGCTCTCTGCTCAGGAGGTAGGAGACCTTGTTATTGAAGAGGGAGACTCCTCTGATACTGCACTTGAAACAAGCTGTATCAATGGCATTTGTACCAGCAGCAAGGGATTGCAGCGTGTAACTCCGAAAGAGGGGTACTGGCCTGGGGGCATCTCCGCCGCTTACAATCCATGGGAAGTGTATGCATCCCCCACGAAGGGAGGGTTGCTTTTTAAGGTCAGAGATGATTTGCTGCTGCCACCTGAGTCTCTCATTGCTGCAGTTTTGTCCTATATAAGACAAACAGCAGCTGCAGCTGCCCACCTTCCGCCTGCAGTAGTGCTGGGGGCTGTGGTCTCCGTACCCTGCCGGTACACTCAAAGGCAACGGGCAGCTTTGAGAGACAGTCTGGAAATCGCGGGGTTTAAAGTTGTAGGTTTTGTCTCCCATGGCGCCGCGGCTGGGGTGCAGCACGCCCTAGACACGTATGACAGAGCAACAGCTGCAGCAGTTGCAGCAGCGGCTGCGGGATCGGCAGCAAAGGCGGAAACGAAGCTTACCCTCAACGTGGGCAGCAGCTCTGTTGACGCAGCACTGCTCTCCTTCCAGGCCGTCTTTCCCAACGCCAACAGCAAGCAGGAGGCGGTGCCTCTCGTAACTCTTGCGGGCTGCAGCAGCACTGCAGGAGGAGGAGGGCGAGCTGTCGATGTGCTTGTTGCTGAAATGCTCAGGCAGTAAGGAAATCAGCGCACAGTGTTAGTGCCTAGTGTCTTCTTCGCACTCGAATGAGCCTTCGTGTTCGGTTGTTGGTGTCGTCTTCCGTTCAATTTTGGATCGCTGCATTTGGGGGTTGTGTTGAAGCTGGCTCTCCAAGCGAGGCCTCATTGTGTATCCTTTGGGCCTCAAACTTCGTATGCGTGTTTGGGTGGTCGACTTTTCTGTGCAGGATGTTTGAGGGAAAAAACAAGGGCATGCCGCTTTCGGGAGAATCACGAGCACTGAAAAAGTTAGAGAAGCAGGCAGCCGCGACCAAGACGGTGTTGAGTGCCAGCAAAACGACATTTGTGAGGGTGGAACGTTTGTACAAGGGCAAGAATCTGGAAGAGGAGCTGACCCGAGACTCTCTTGAGACACAAATAGAACAGAGTGAACTGCTTCGCCACCTGCAGGCAGTTCCAGAGGGGGCCCTTGCCTCGGCAGAGCATACTTTAGAGGAAATTGAGGAGGTGGAGCTATTGGGAGGTGGATTGCGTGTTCCCCGCTTTTTGAAGCACATCAACGAATGGGCAGGAAAAGGCAAAACAAAGACGCATCTCAATGGAGATGAGGCGATGGCAACAGGTGCTGCCTTTGTTGCGGCAAATAGTACTGCAACGTTTCGAGTTCGGAAGCTGCTCTTACAAGACGGAGCTCCCTATACGTACTCTCTCCGCTTCCTCGGCTTACAGGATGAAGATGAGGCCCAACAGCAGCAAGATCAAGCCTCACAGCAGCTAGATGAAACCTCGCAGCAGCAGGATGGGGGCAGCAAGGTGAAAGTGCTAGTTGCGCCTTTCAAGAGGCTAGCGGGCAGCAAGAGGGTCTCGGTGAGAACTAGGAGTGACTTCGTAGTCCAGCTGCTCGAGGACGAGAAGCTGCTCAGCACCCATAGCATCACTGGTGTGCTGGCAGCGCACCAACAGCGGCAGCAGGATATCGACAAGGAGAAGCAGCAGCAGCAAGAACAAGAGCAGCAGCAGCGGATAGAAGACGATAAGGAAGCTCCCAAGGCAGAGCTGGTGTTCTCCATTGACTCAGCAGGAGTCATTGAGCTTACAAAAGCCACTCTTGTCTTCGAGAGAACTACGTACACCCCCGAGCCACAAAAGGAAACACCCGTTGCAACGCCGGAGCAAGCAGAAGGGACAGCATCAGATTCTCATGCAGAATCAACTGAGGCAGAAAAGAAATGCGAGGACCCCAACGACCCTGCATGTGCTTCTAAAGCCAACACCAAGAGCGACTCCAACAGTGGCAACGATGCGACCAATAAGGGAAAGCGTGTGGTGCATACATTCCGCTATCCTCTGTCTTACAAGAGTGAGGAAACAGCGCCTGTCCCTCTAACTGCTGAGGAGAAGGCACAACTGAAGGAGTTGTTGCTGCAGCAGGAGGCGCGCAACTTGGCTGCAAAGCAACTGATAGAGGGACTTAACGCCTTAGAGACATATATCTACTCGGCCAGGGGGCAGTTACTTGATGGGTCGTTAGATCGCGTGACAAATGAGATCTTCAAGCAGGATATGCTTGAAAAAATTAAGCAAGTCGAAGAGTGGATTTATGGCGAGGCAGCAGCAGATGGTCTGAAGGCAGTGCAAGAGCGGCTCAGTGACCTCAGGGAGACATTAAATCCTGTGTACATGCGGGCAAAGGAGGCAGAGGCGCGTCCTGCCCTGATCAATAAAGCTGATAAATTGCTGCAGGATGTGGAGCAAAGACTTGAACAGTATGCTTCCACCAGGCCCTGGATACCGGAGGCCAAGATCTCAGGTGTTCGAACACTGCGCAACGAGCTCTTGCAGTGGTGGGAAGAGGCGAAGCAGAAACAGGCCGACCAATCGTTGTTGCTGCCGCCAGTCTTCACAGAAGCAGAAGTCCTTTTAAAGCTCAAAGATCTCCAAAAGAAGATAAAGGCGCTGGAAGCCATCCCTAAGCCAACGACAACCACTACCACGACCCCAGCGCCCGCCAAGGAGGAACAAGGGGAAGGGATGCCGGCAGAGCGCAAACCAGAGGCTGAAGAGACGAAGACTACCGAGGGAGAAAAGGCAGAGACGTCAGGCACAGGCGAGGAGACACAACAACATCCAAAGGACGAACTTTAAATTCTTTACGATAGCACAGGGCGCTGCCGTTGCTGCAGCATCGTAGAACAGTGCAGGGATTACAGAAGTGACTGTAGCTTTTCTTGTTGCTCGTGCCGTTTCCCACCAGATTGTTTGTGCCGACAGACAGCAGACCATCTAGCTGCACAGGGCTGTGGAAAACAGCGGGGGATTGTGAGTTTTAAGGGTTGAAGGCTTTGGAACGGCAGGCAGCGAAGAGCCGAAGATACCCTTGCTTTTTAGGTCTACTATCTTTGCGGCTATAGCGGCTGGGCATGCCAGTCACACTACCTCATTCCCTGCCTCATTTCTGGATCTTGTAGGTACAGATGGGCACGAAGAAGGGGGATGAAGCCCACGGGATTCCGTGATGCTCCCGAGGGTCCCCAAACCTGGCATTGAAAATCGGGAAGACTTGCTGTTGGGGGGAAACACTTTCGTTGTCATTGCATTGAATACAAAGTCACGTGCATTACCAAAGTGTCTACGTGATGCACAAAAGTAGTTGGCGTAAGTACGCGCACTACAAACACTTGAGGTGTTTTAAAACGGGAGTTACAGCGCAGGTGTACTGTAAGGGTTTCGATGTTTCCCAATAGCGTGTACAACCAAAGGGGGAGTAAGCATCTACAAGTTTTCTGGAGTGCGGGGTCCATACACTGGCAGCAGGTAACAAGAATCAGAGTTTGGCACGCTCAGCACCTGCAATTTGGAGAAGGGCGATTTCGCAAATATGAATTGATTGCGGTGGACAGAGGCTATTTCGCCCCATTTAGTTGTGGCAGCCGATTAATGTCAACAAATGGTAACTTCTTAGTTACTTATAACTCCTGAACAGCCGTTTCTCCGTAACCCATTGCGAGTTTAGAGATTCTTTCTCCACATCACCGGTGGAAGAAACCAATGTCAGGCGCTATGGGAACATATGGAAATACACATAGCATACTTACATTTGTCTCCGTTAAGGAGTGGAACAAAGAAAATAATGGGGACTAAGTAGGCTATAATAGTCATGGTATGGGTGTCGCCCTATGCTGCAGTCAATGGAATATGAGAACAGATGCTGCAGTACAGTGGTGGGCCAAGCTGCACTGGGTAAAGTTTCCTTCAATGAGCTCTGTTCACTGGCTTTGTTTTGGAACACCGTATCTAAGGTCTCCGTAAAGAGACAGCTTACTCTGAACTAAGTGCAAACTTCATCGAAAGTCACTGAACGTTCTTCCAAAAGCGCTCAATCCTTCCCCTGTGGTCGGCCCCAAGGCTTCCACTACGACGGAGTAAGGCCCACTAATGTGTGCAGTGCTGCACCTAGTAAAAATTCCACGCCTTCACAGGTAGTTCCACGTAGCACTTCGCTTGTACTAATCCAACACTAGGTTTCGCTGTATCGAGCTAAGGCGACACAGAAACAAAAAGATGTACGCATTAGTCGATTGCCTCCTGATTGTTAGCTAGACCTAACAAGTGTAACTGAAAGTGTTTACGTGTACCGGCGCCCGCTATATTCACCCTACATTATGAGACACACGCTTCCTTGTTCCCTACCTGTCCCCTAATACCAACTAAGGGCGGCACAGCGGAAGAGTTCTGCCCTAGTGCCACTCCTCAGGCAGACAAAAAAGCGAAAGCAGTGCAAATGATAAATGCATTGCGGGTATTAGC
>NW_020312338.1:0-11766 GCF_002999335.1 Cyclospora cayetanensis | reverse complement strand
ATGAGGAAGATTCGTCAAGCAGGTGGCTGAGCAGCACAGTAAGTAAGGAGGGTTCTGAGCATGCAGCCCATCTTTTTGGCTCTGCAACTGGTTTCTAAATCAAGGAATGCAATTGAGCACATATCCGATGCACGTTAGGATTGGGCGAACGTCAAGGAGGAGCTTGCTGGTGTCTTAGCTACTGATAAGCCGCCGGCAGGCTGGCCAGGTGCTGTTCGTCCAGCGCACAGTATTGAGCCAATCCCTGAGTCGGCTTTACACTGCTCCCGCGACATCAGAAGCTGTCGCAGCAAGAAGAGGTGATTGAGGGGCAGGTGGATGTATGGTGAAGATGGTCAAAGTGCAGGTATTCACCAGCGCTGTTGGGCGTAAAGCAGTGTTAGTGTCAAGAAAGAACAGAAAGTGTGCATGTGTGTTAAGCCCCTGAGCCAAATTGCTGTGGAGCAGAAGTCCATGATGCGTCTTAGTAGAGACTTCTTGGCAGGCCGCACGTATCAGTACTCAGCATTTGACTCCACAGACACTTCACATATCGCTGCTCGGCTTGGCGACAGGCACGGAGCGAAGTTCCACACTCGCACTCGCAATCTCCAGCATATGCGTATGCCGTTTGGGCTTCCGCCTTAGCTTAGCATCAACGTCGAGCTGATCAGGTTTTGTGTGGGCCTATCAAGGAGGGATAAATAGTTGCCTACCTGATTGACGTCCTAGGTGTCATGCGAAACATTCACGATCACTTACAACACGTACGGCGTGCACTTCAGCTGTAGCCAGCCAAGCCCCTTTACGAAACCAACGGTCTGAGATTTCTTGTTTCGCCCGCAGCAATCGACCCCTATCTAGCAAAAATCAAACCAAACCACACATGGCTTTCACGCAGCCGCAAGGACGCTGATTTCTGTGCGCTTGCATCTTTGTAGCAAAATTTTATTCGTGAATTCGCTTCGTTTGTTGCTCTCTTTTGCGTGATTTAGCTAAGAAAACGAAGTGTGGGGCTAGGATAGAGGAAGCGATTGTCGCGTCAAGGACGCGACTATGCCGCTTTACAGTTCCTTTGGCACTCGCGCTGCTGGTTATGAGCCTTATTTTTTCCTTGCAACCAATACTAGTGACGTAGCGGTTGATGCTAGGCTCTCCAAATAGGTCACTGGTTTCTGAAAACCCCAGCTCATTGAGTACTTTTTGCATCGCTTCACTGATACCTACTGGCATCATCCAGAGCTGGCAAAGAAACTCTATGCAGTATGGTGGGACATGCAAAATATGCCAATGCTATTAATATGGGCGTCACTTTTTATCCACACCGGCCAGTAGTCATCGGTGGTTCTGGGGAGCAATATCGTAGATCTGTTCGCTGCCTTGAACGCCTCCTGCAATATGACTTGCAGTGAAGTGTATTGGGGGTACCACCAACGTGGTCGCAGACGCGCTCTCACGACCACACAGCGGTTCTGTACTTCGAAGCACAGCTGCCATTGTCTGCTATGGCTCTTTTTTCTACCAAACATGCGGTCGTCGTATGTTCTAAACACTCTGGAATCCGCTACTTTTTCCAAAATTCACTTTGACAGACGGATGAAACACCAATATGTTGAGAATAACCTGCTGTGGTTCAGTAAAAAACTACGACTTTTATGTACAGGTGTACTTCACTCCGCGGTGCCAAAGTGCATGACCATGTCCTTTCGGACCATCTGGGACTCATGCTACTTTGGAGCAGCTCTCACGATCATTCTAGTGACCTTGGGTGCGTTCCGCGGCAGAGTAGAATGCACCGTCATACCCAGATTCGCAGCAGGTGCAGGCACCCAATGCACTAAAATTATGCCTTATCCAAGGAATTTCAGCTCAGAAAACGATGGCTAAAATCACTGGATTTTGTTATCAGACGGCCTGAATGTAACGGGTCAGGTTTCATCCCTTGCCCCAGCTCGGTCACGGTTCAAAAGGCTACGCAAATATTCGTGGCTCGTGCCTAAAAGCTACATGGAATATTAAGGAGTATCAGCACGAATGAGGACCCAAAGTTAGTTTGCTCCTTTTGCCATGGCTCTGTGACCCGCCACCACATTTACTATACCATGAGCACTGCGAACTATGCTGAGTAAGACGGGGATAGAAAAAGCGCCAACTGTATTCTTCTGCAGTATTTTCAGCTTTACGCCTACACAAATCGAATCGCTGAGCTTGGGGCTCTTTCTTATACTAAGTGAGGTCATTATGCCACCGTACATCTTCATATCCGCTCTTCCTCTGCAGCTCTGGCCTTCACTGTGGAGCCTGTCTCCGTCCAAGCCTGCACTTTGTGGTTTAGAATCAGCACCCACCATTCGCAGCGAAGCGTATCCGGAAAGAAGGTGGCTAGCGCACGCGGATGTTTGCGTGAAGCTCAAGAGAAAAAACCTTGAGATAATGGCGATCGGAGGTTGGCTGTGTGTATCGAGCCTGAACACTTGGCTTTGGTAGGCTTCCAGGGTTTGGGAGGTGCACAAAAAAGGTACGATGAAGGTGCTTGCAATCAGATGGCAAGGATCATTTGGCTTTTCCGAAAATTGGATGCTCTTTACTCTATGGACTCCACTAAGAGCTGGAGGCGCTGCAGATTTGTCAATGTCGACTTCCTTCAAGAGTTGCGAAGCTCTTCGAATTGTTTGCAAATTCTGACGCGCAAGTAAGTGACCTACATGGCAGCGGAAATCTATAGGAAGCCGTGGTCACTGTAGATTTTAGGACTATAGAGCACTGAGGACCCACTAGACGGAAGATTTAAGTGAAAGGGTCGGTACCGCCTACCTAAGTGGTTGGTAGATGAGGTTTGAGCGTTGTTGCCTACGAGCCTTGCAGGCACTGCTAAAACTGGTGTACATTTCGAGTCCCTTAACACATTTAGCGTTTTTTTGGTTTTCTCATATCAGTAAAGAGCGAAAAGCTCTGCCGTGGTGGTGCTGCCCCGGTCCCTCTCTGTTGGTGCCTAGTGCCAGTGCTTTTCTTTTCTTCTATTTATCCATATTGGTGGATGCACACCTTGCTTGTCTCACTTGCTCGTTTTCATGGCTTCTGTCTTTCTGGAGACTGGCGATATGGCAGGAACTCATGTGCTACCATTTACGCGCTTGGTTTCGCTACAAAGGTGCGGAACAAGACGGCACGGCTTCTTGGAACAAGAGGAAACATGTAGCGAGCAAAGTTACACTCAGTAGATTTAGACCACACCACTAATCCTGAACTCGATTTCGGTAAACAATCGACTAATTGGTTTGTATTTCCTTTTATTTATCGCAGAGCAGCGTCAGTTGCGCACCACAAAGCGCAACTGGTGCGCGTGGGCTAGATGCCATGTGCAACTAGCTGTGCTGAAATAATGACTTTCTATTTGGTCTTTATTAAGTGTGCAGTTAAGTGTCCCCTAACAAATACTTTGGAGGGAGCTTTACTTCGTTTGCCTGGTCAAGAAACGCTGTAGGCTAGGAGAGGTGCTAGCTGACCTACAGCTGGGGCGTTGGAAGTGGAGTCGAGAATTTAATGGCCTTTTCGTGATCCCTGACTTCAACACCCTTATACGTACGTATTCGATTTTAGCGCACTTTACAAGGTTAATCACTTGAGTCACCTCAATTGCTACATGTTGGCAAAATTATGTATTACCATGGGGTCAAGGTGATAGGTAGGCGAGATACTCCCAGCATCCAGCACACGGGTAATACAACATTGCATGTTGTCGTGTTGGGCCTGGTTTACTTTTGAAAAAAACAACAGCATATACGAACAGGCAAACTTGATAGACCAGCCTTTATTAAATATAAATTAAATGTTCTTAGTGTAGTAGAAATAGCCCAAGTCCATGCTTAGCCCAGTAGTACTACCAGGTTTCAGTCAGAAACATGGCCTCAGTCGTAAAGCAATCCATGATTAAATGTGTTTCAATGGCCGCAATGGTGTAGAAGTGACTTGCTATGTCACCTGCACTCACCATGGCAAAGTTGTGTTGGCCCGTAGGTTGCATGGACTGCATACCCCAGCTGGTCCAGCAGCAAGTTAAGCTCACATCTATTGAGTTTCATGTGAGGAAAAGCAGCACAACATTTCAGGCTGCATGTATGAATGCAAGCTTTTATATTTGAGGTATGAGCTGTGAAACGGAAGGAGGTGCCGGTATACACTGCTGCTGTACTCAGACATACGCTGTCGCGAACAGCAGTGCACAGTTCATTCCTGTATTACATGACATGTTTTTGCATCACGGGTTTCACATGGTGCATAGATTTGAGTTGCTAGACATACATGAGTTCTAGGTAGTATCGCGCTATGCCATCGCCAAAATAGATCTGTTAGCAACACCAATGCATGCCACCTTGATGAACACTTGCGGAGCAGTGTGTCACAGGGGCTCCAATCCTGATAATCCTAGTTTGCCTGCAGCAAATAAGGATATATCCAATGTTTCAAACGCTAGTAAGAATAATTCCTTTGCCAGGTTCCGTGTTAGATCGTAAGGAACTGCCCCCTACAGGTATATGTAGGGGCTGGTAGGTGGCAACGGGGCTACAGGACCGCATATTCGCACATTTTCAAATGTGGACTTGTGGAGGCACAAATTTACCTTTGCTCGAATCAGCTGTTAAATTCTATGTAAAGCAATAGTCTGGCAACATCTGAGCTACCCCAAGATATTTGGACATTCCCGAGCACCAGTGCTGGGTGTGTGTGGCTGGTGTAGCGACACCGATCTGTCCCTCGTATTCAGATCCGTCTGCGCCAATTGTTAGAGCACAGTGTTTTCCTTAAGTGTTCTGGATTCCGGTAGGTACAAGTATTTTGCCTAAACATATGGTCATTTGAAGTGACACCAGCCCAACGACTGGACAGTAAGTGCATGTGAGAGGCCCGCCAATTTCGATGTACTATTCTGAGTTGCCGAGTGGGCTCTTTACTTCAAGGGGCTTTTTGTTCGTTCACTATTCTTTCATGAAAGGAACAGATATATGCTGCGCTAGTACGCGACCATTCTATGTGGAGCCGCGAAGCCGGTCGTTGTGGTGGCCCACGCAATCGTCCATTTCCATCCTCAACACTCCCTAACGTGCTGCTGCGTAAATTACCTGATCGCCCTACTTCAGCTTGGCTCCGCAGGCCATGATTTTGCTGTCGGCTGTAGAATAATTGTCGGGGTTAAATGTTCCCCTAGGATCGTCCTTTATCCTGGACACTTAGATCTTTAGCTTTCAAACATTGACTCATCCGCAAGCTGAACACAAGCCACAACTTCCTCATGTCATGCCTTCCGGAACCGTTGCAATTACCATTACTAGGGTCATATGAGCTTCGTATCTTGCTCGCAATTTCAATTTAATTTCATGGAGTGACCAAGAGTGCAAGCCGTATCTTCATCTAGCATACGAATTCTCCAAAATTCTCTAGATATAGAAAAGCCTTACAACTATCTGCGTGATTTTAAGGGGAGCACGGCTGCTTTAGTCTGCGCGCTGCCAATTGGTCAATTTTCAAAACCTCGGGATCCACAAGCCAGGACAAATGGAATTCCAGGAACAAGCCATATTAAGAGCTCTATTTTAACGGTGTCACTAAAGCTGGAAGTGGCGCCAAAGGTTAATGCAGCGCTTTTGCGGACTGTATCCATTTAGCTGGAAGCTTCGCCAGCATGAACAAACTGGAGCATGTTTGCACAAAGTAAGGGTCTAGACTACTGTGTACGGTTACCATCACCTTCTGATTTTGCTTTTGCATACGGTTTTAAATGGATCATTCCACTAGAAAGGACGCACTGCTGGGGACAAGCGAAAACACCCCTTCGCTTGCGGGTCCACTGGCAGAGGCCACCAGTCGAATACTTTCGTTTTTGTCACACTCACAATTAAGGCAGCAGCTGGAGTGCCAAGTACGCTACTTCCTTGCAGGAAAGCTGCTGAATTTTACGGGCTATGGGGAGCTTTCAGGTGAATATGAGGTCGCACCACAAACATCACCGTCCAAGATTCTTGTGGGCAACTTTTCACTGCGGCCTTTTGGCACTGTCTCAATGACCTTAGAGGGGCAACCACGGCTGAAAAATAGCCTCGCATTCAAGGCAACGGTGTCCATCGTTCTCGCGTGGCTGAACACTCACGGGCTTGTTCACACAGCTGGTGTACTGTGTCCAGAGGCGGCAATGCGCGACACTGACGTGCTGTCAGAGGACGAATGTGTAACCGTTCTACACCTACCAGAAGCGCTCCTTACATCTTTGCAAGCTTCTACCGCATCTGAAACTCATTGGTCTTTGCTTGATCATTTGGTGGCTGCTGCTGCCCAAAACAATACTCATATTAAAGCCCCCAGGGCATCGCGGTCACCAAGAAGCTGCAACAGTGCAGCAGATGCAGGTGAACTTCGAAAAGCAAGTGTTGGAGCAGAAGTCAGCAGATCGCAAAGGATTCCTCGTAACTTCTGCGAAGTGGGCAGTGCACAAGGCACCTGCTTCAGATACGCGCCAGTAGCCCGAGCTCTCACAGGGGGAGCTTTCAAGAGGGCCTCTTCCCGCAAACTTTTTCATGAGCCAAGATGTACCTCCATCCGTCCATCCCGTCCCAACCTTGTTGCTTGCGTAGGCAAGCCAAACTGTAGTAACACAATCCAGTTGTGGCAAGAAGAAGCAAGGACTCACTTTCATCTTCTAGAGGCACATTTAAGAGGCATCGAGCTACGGGCTTCCTCTGAGAAGCTTTTGGTGGCCAACTTAGAAACCCGTCAAGCGATTGGCCAGCGCCTTGCCTCTTTTGAGTATGAGCATAGACAGCGCATACGGCGGTTACAAAAGTCACTGGATCAAGCAACAGAAATTCGGAAAGGTGTGATAGGAGAGTCTATGCGCCAAGCTCAGCTCGTGATTCGTGAGGCTCGGCGGAGACTACGGCTCCTGATTCGCCGGCAGAAGAGGGCTGAGGAGGGTCTTGCTTCTCGCGCGAGAGACGTTACCGAGAGGGAGCAGCGTGTTTTTGAAAAGGAGGCGCGCTTATTGAGATACGGGCTCCCGAAAATGGTATGGGAGAATGCAGTAGGGCAATGCGAAGAGCATAATGAGCTGCCCCAGAGTAGCGGTAGTCCTCCATTGCAGCTCTTGAGAGCAAACCAACAGACAGATATGCTGGATGGTCAGCTGCATGGTTGCAGCGTTTCTTATGGAAAGTACTCTGAATCTCAGCTCAATGGCGAGCATGGAGCAGGTAAAGAGCCATTTGCCTTAGTGCACCAAAGCCCTAGTCACACGCACTCGCCTGAAAAAAGTAGTATCGAGCAACCTGCGGCAAGGATACTTAAGGAATACGAGTGCCGTGTGATGCGGCTCACAGAAAAGCTGCAGCGGAGCTCTGACCAAATAAGGAACAAGGAAGCGGAGTTTACGCTTTTAGTCGCAGAGCTTGAATCAGCCAGACAAAAAAACGCCGAGGCACAAAAACGGATAAAACGAATGCAAAGGCGCTATGAAGCAGCACGCTCTCTCTGTGCACAGCAAAAGTACTTGGCAACTTCGTTGCTGATCCCCCGGAATTCCGAGGGCCTTGATGTAGAGCCTACACTCGACGCATCACCACAAAATCTCACTGATGCATCCGAAGAACGGGATGGTCTGTTGAAAATCAAGGCAATGCATTCGGATGTAACGTGGAACGGCAAAACTGGGACAGATGCGTGCCTGGTGCTTCAGAACAGCGGCCTCGACGCTGCAGAA
Source organism: Cyclospora cayetanensis (assembly GCF_002999335.1). Lineage (NCBI taxonomy): Eukaryota > Apicomplexa > Conoidasida > Eucoccidiorida > Eimeriidae > Cyclospora > Cyclospora cayetanensis. Next base: position 4,040 of record NW_020312338.1, on the reverse strand, counting down.
GAAACTCTACAGTACAAAGCCATTCGCCCATGCGGGGATTCTGATGCTGTAGAAATCTTTATGGACTTTCATGGGTGCCCATGCAATGCAGCATCGCAAAGCCTGGAAGTGACAAAATCCCAGCCAGACCGCGCCACAGCAAAGGCAGACCTAGCCGAATGTATGCCCCAGGGACTGTTCCACAGCTGCCGCTGCCATGCCTCTGTGAAGCAAGCACTTGGGTATCCTTGTCGTAAACAGTGTTGTTGTTCGAGTAGGCTTCATGACGGGGTCATCAAGACGGCTGACACCACACAGGGAATAATATCATCCCCATTGTCCCTGAACAAGTATGAGATAGCAAGTCAGATGCCTACAAAGGCCGTGCATTCTTGCTGCAGTTCATTGAAAGGATGCCCACCAACATTGGATCCCTCCCACATCAAGGTGCAGTCAGCTACGCCAGCCGATGGCGTGGGGGGAGGAATGCATTCATGCGATGATACCCATCACTGCCGCGCACCTGCATCGGCTTCCTGCACTGTAAGTCCCTCTAAATCACCAATGCGATCTCAGGAGAGCCTTTGTAAGTCAACGTCACTGTTGAGCCACACGGGTTCAGCTTCTGAAGAGACCCCACAAATTGCAGGTCAATGTCAGATGACTAAGGGTAGTTGTAGTATGGAAGACGGTGACCGGGCCAGCCTGTCTCCCAGCTCGGTTTCCGGCGAGGACAACCGTGGCACTTCTCAATCTCGGGTAACTAAAGAGAATGTACCCAGCACTCGAGCAGTATCCCCCAGGTTCTTTGACCGTTCCACAGCTTGCAGAGTGACTGGCTCTGGGGGACGAAAGCCTTGCAGCATAGGGTGTGGAAAGGTCCTTTCTCCTGTCGGTGACGTTTTACGAAGCCAAGACGCAACAGCCTCAAGTAATTCTCAGAGGTGTGTTACAATCAGAACAGCCCAAAGAGTCTCTCCCGAAAGCAAAATAATATCAGTGATCCCTGTTGAGGAGAACAGCATGTATCCTGCGAACAAAACGAACTCAATGCACGTGACGCAAGACACGATGAGCACGAAATACACCTCCGCGACTCCTGTGATTGCGAGTGGTACCACACAACATAGCGCAGTCAAGACCCCTACTCCCCCAATAGAAAGCCCTTTGCGTGTTGGGCTAAATTCGTGTGTAGGCCGTACAACGAAGGCCTGTGTGCCGTCAGGCAGTTCGCCCGTGGCTGCCTCTGTGCAGAGTATTTCTTGTGCACCAGTTGGGATTGACAGCCAAACTTCAGTTCAGCACTCCCAGTTAGCGTTAAGTGAACGGGAGGAGCAAGTTCCCCTTTCCCCTGAACAAAGCCCTTGGGGTGAAGCATCTATTGCGTCTTCCCTTCCCGGGTCCCCTGAAGTCCTTTCAAACTACCCTTCTTTCGCCTGTCCTGTAGCTGCCACCCCCGAGGGAGCTGTTGCACTGAATAGCTCTGACATGTGCCCCGGCGGATGTCCCACCGTGCTGGGAAGGCAGGCTGCCTTGGACGACAGTGCAAATTCCTTTTCCCCTTCCGAGCACGACTGGTTAGCTTGTGACACTACGCCACTACCTCACTCCGCTATGCACTCACCCAAAGGGTGAGAGCTAACCTGGATTTTAAAAATTTCTTGGAGAAACGCATAGGAAGCGCTCATTATGACAGCCCCATGGGATTCCTGTCCTTGTTGTGAACAAAATACCTGCAGTCCAGTCCTAACCACACTTGAACTATTTTTGTGGTGGTCTCACCGTGGATTTAGCAAAGTAGAATTATGTGTCAGTACTAAAAGCAGCAAATTGCCGCTGAACTGTGACATTTTACATCCATGCATATGGAAGGGAAAAGTGAAGCAGCATTACAGGCGTGGCGTGGGGTCCCATAATAGTGGCACATACAGCTGCACCATGCAATCACTTTTTCTCACGCAATCTTGCAATTGGCATGCCTCCAGCAACATGATAGGCACGCGAAAGCTCTACTACTTATGTACTAGCGTCTAAACGTCACATTATTTGTGTGTAGCTGCATCTTTTAAAGGCTTGGCATAGCCACAAAACAAACGGACATGTTTCGTGAACAGTCACCTGCCTACTAAAAGATCAATTCTAGGGAGAAAGCTGCCTGTGAAAGATGTATGAGGCTCGTAATTCCATACGCTTCGATGCTTTGATCCCGACTGTACAACTTATGTTAAAGGCTAATCCCTGAGACAGGCACATTAAGGAAACATAACAGCCTTCAAGAGACCACCAGGGAGTGCTGGAGCATTCTGCTGCATTCAGTCCGGCGAGCGTGCCTTATTGGCAGCTTGGAGACGAGACATGGCAGATGGAGGAGTAAGCATCTGTGGAAAGTTGAAAAGGCTTATACAGAGAGATTTTGCAGCAGAGAATCAACGTACAGCAAAAATGAATCGACGGAGAAGACTGCTCCAGCTGGTTATTCCGATCGTTGTCTACAGGGGATCATATATCACAAAAGAGGCAGAATCTGAAGGATTTCACGCATATAATTGACAACTCAAAAAATTTCAATGACGCTTCATTGGGAAACCAGAAGGCAGAAGACCTACTTAAAAGGTGCAGTTTGATCCTCATCTCCCAGGGCATGGCGGGCTGAGCTAGATTTAACCAGTTTCTACTACACCAGTCTATTAAGCAAAAATTAGCAAACGATTGACTATTGGCTTGCGGGTACTACGAGCTGAGAAAAGAAGGCGCAGTGGTGTGTGTATGTGCGCCATGTGTGCAACAAGCTGCGAATGCTCGGAGACCTTAGAGGGTCCAGGTACGCGCACCCTAGCTGTCCTTACCTCTTAATGACAGAATCCTTAGGAGAACAGGCAGAGGAAGGCGGGGTCACTTTTTGAAACACCCAACAACTTTCTTTGTAGTTTGAATTGAGTGTGAACTAATGAGTGTTCTTACGAAGACTTGGGATGGTATGGTACAGTGCTCATAATCTGGCAGTACGCGTACGGGAGGAGCTGAAAAGGCTTATAAGTGCTTTTGCTGTGGCATTGGCTTCCTTTGTTAAGCTCTCGTGCTACATCTTACTAGAAAGATGATTAGAAGGAGCACATATATAAGCAAACTCAGGTATGAAATTTCGGGGATATGATGCAGTTGCAATAGAACGCCGCAAAGTTCTACCGTGGGCGTGATGCAAAGACCACGCCTTGGCTTAATTTTTGCCGGAGCCTGCTCAATCTTTGTAGCCAGAAGAGGAAAATCTAAGAAACGGTTGTTCCCATGACAAATGAACACTTGCGGCCCTTCATGCACCACTGCATGACCCATAAAAGCCGCTCGGCTGACGACTAAGATGTCGTCCATCTGGACAACAGTCCACCCCTCCTTGAGATGCCAGTAAATATCCTACGTGATTTTATGTTTCAGTATAGCTGGAGCAAACAGAACCACAAAAGGCATACACGCTTGCGAACGCCAGTGTGGAACATCGCTCCGTGCCTGTCGCCAGGCAGAGCAACGATTTATACGAAGGCGTCTGTGAAGTCAAATGCTGAGTACTGATACGTGCGGCCTGCCAAGAAGACTCTACTAAGACGCGTCATGAACTTGTGCTCCACAGCAATTTGGCTCAGGAGCTTAACACACATGCACACTTTCTGTTCTTTCTCGACACTAACACTGCTTTACGCCCAACAGCGCTGGTGAATACCTGCACTTTGACCATCTTCACCATACATCCACCTGCCCCTCAATCACCTCTTCTTGCTGTGACAGCTTCTGATGTCGCGGGAGCAGTGTGAAGCCGACTCAGGGATTGGCTCAATACTGTGCGCTGGACGAACAGCATCTGGCCAGCCTGCCGGCGGCTCATCAGTAGCTAAGACACCAGCAAGCTCCTCCTTGACGTTCGCCCAATCCTAACGTGCATCGGATATGTGCTCGATTGCATTCCTTAATTTAGAAACCAGTTGCAGAGCCAAAAAGATTGGCTGCATGCTCAGAACCCTCCTTACTTACTGTGCTGCTCAGCCACCTGCTTGACGAATCTTCCTCAC
>NW_020312337.1:0-11788 GCF_002999335.1 Cyclospora cayetanensis | reverse complement strand
AGAAAAGAAGGCCAGAGGGAACACGCGCTTCCCAAGGAGCTCCACAGGCTTCCCAACAACGCGTCTGCTTCTACTGTGGGAAACTGGGTCATCTACTTTGGAAGTGCAAGCGGATGCCAAACCAAGATATCTGAAAACTATGTTGAGCGGAGGGGCAGCAGGCTGCTTGGCGAGCGAAGGCGACTCTCAAGGGAAACGGAAAGTCCCCCCGCCGCACGCTGGGGCAAAGTGAAGGGGGCTACGCGCGACACAGCCGCAGCTGGCGATACATCTAGGGTCAATTATGCGTCCATACAAGTTCATAATAATGGTGAAAAATCGATAATGGTACTTGGCATTGAATGTGAAATAGATCTGTTATTCAGGGAATCAGCTAAGAAGTGTAATTTGGCTGTTCAGTAATGAGGCAGTCCCTAAGACTCAGCATTGCTGACGGCCTAAAGAATGCTCGGGATGGCAGCGCCATCACAGTGGAAGGCCTCTGCATATCGAAATTGAGCTGTAGCATCATGGTCCGTGGCTCTATGACGGAAATGTGTACCATGACAGAATTCTTCATTTTTTATGGGTGTCCTAATAAAAGGCACGCATGCGGCCAGAGCTGGACGCTGTGGAGGATAGTTGGCTAGAAAGCACCAGGAAGGGGCACCTCCTGGTCTCCCCAGCAACGCTCATTTCATATGCGGTGACATGGGTCAAGTCAGTACATCGACAATGTGTGGCAGCGTTTTCATGCGAGAGGCTTTACGGCAGAGTAAAAAGTGAAGGTTCTGAGCGTGAATATTCTTTTGCTGGCTGCGTAACTAGCTCTACAAAAAAAAAATTGAATACTCTTAGAGCTGAGGAACACCAGGAATGGGCAAATGTTAAGGAGTTCGTTGGGATGTGTTGAAGAATGACGAGGTGCAAGCAGCGATGCATGTGCTGGTTGTATAGCGCACTGTCTTGACTTATTCCCTATCTTATTCTTGAGCTGATTGTTGCCAGATCGGAAGTGCTTACAGCATGAGTAGGAGAGTTAGCGGTAGGCGGATGCTATGCTGGAAAAGTTAAGATGCAGGAGGCAACTAACGCTTTTGGGCGTTTCCCGGTGTCGCTTGCGAAAAAGGCGGAAGGTAGCGCATGTGCATTTCATTTGATAGTCCTGAGCATGCTATCTATCAAACAGAAGAGGTAGATATGATGGGATCTAGGGTGCGAGTAGCTGCCTCCTCTACGCATGTCGAGAATTCACAACTTGTTGCGCATGGCACCGATGTGCCGGGACGCGACCTTGTGTGGCCTCGTATTGAGGTAACAGTACTACGCGATAAATAGGATCCACAAAAAGCCTAGCTGAACAGACAGTTTGCTGCTTTTTTCTCGATGAAATGTAAGTGGTCTGGTGGAAAGTACCGAGGGTTACCACAGCCCACCACCACTTAAGACTTTACGCACTAGTCCACCGGCACAAGGCATGGGGACGCTTCTTTGGTGGAGAATAGCACCAACGGAATGCACTGTGAGGCAACAAGTGTAAGCGCAGTGCCATTCAGCGTGAGCGGAGAGGCCTTCCTGCATGATGTACCGTCGTTGCCCGTCTCTTAGCAAGACCATGATCGCAAGTGTGTGGTAGCGAATAACCCCTTTTCCATGGTTCTTACACACTGAAATTCTCCGAGTTGCATTTATTGAAGTGCTGAATTTTTATATACTTGGGGTTTCCTCAGCAGAACGGATTTGTTTTCGCTGCAGTCGATGGACAACGCCGAGGGCCCCCCAAGACTCGAGTAGCCGACAACGCTGGTCTCGGTGGGACTGAGAGCAGTTGTGTATCATCTCCATCCCCAAGCACTGCGGTTCTTTAGCATATGGCATACACTTTTCTGTGCTCTGTTCTCTTGCACACCAACGGTAAGCCCGTGTGCTCGGCGCTTCGGCGATGGCGCGACACCCCAGAGCCCCTTTTTCTTAAGTTACAACCGACTTGGAGCCGATGGCATTATTCCTTCATCGAGACACTGAGCCGCAGACCGCGAGTCTCGTGTCTTCAAAGCTGCGGCCATTCCATGTTTACGCTCCCCTGTGAGACCACTTGTTGCAGCGCCGTGTTTCTTTCCCTGCTGTTGCCATTCCTGTGGCGTCTCTCGTTGCTCTTACCTGCAGGATAAATGCGACTCTACTGCTTCTATTCTGATGACCGCAATATTGAATGCACAGAAGGAGCTTTTGTCGGGGAGGCGGCAGCGGGAGCTGCACCTGAAAAGCTCCAGTTTGGTGCTGCTGCTGGCTTTGTTGCTCGTGCTTCTGCACCCGCCGAGATTCATGAGCGCGATCGTGGCAGCCGAGGCGGGAGAAGCCCCTCGGATTTCGCCTTTCACTGATGGCGAGGCTGCCTCAGATGACGCCAGTGGCTTTGGCCATCGACCAGCACCAGTCATTGGCGGTACGATGCTGAGGCTTTTGAGTTAGTGGGTGCTGATGCTGCTGTTTTCCTCTTTTGCTTACACTTTCTCTCAGGCTACAATGCGACCGCAAGTGCCAGCTTTTCGTGTCCGAATCCAGAATGCGGGTGGTATTTGGTTTTGCGCATCACAGTGCTCCTTCAACCTGTTGATGAAAACTTGCCTCTCGAAGTCGCCGGGGTGTCTCGGGAGAAGCTCGCAGCAGGCAACACCAGCTATGTCGCTGCCTCTTATTTCAAATATATTGAATCCGCCGGTTGCGTAGTAAGCCCTTTTACCCGCAACAGCCACAAGGGTGCCAGCGTGCTTGTCTCCCTGTTGACGGCTATCGAACACTCCATCCTTCTGTGCAGCTTGTGCTGCGTGCCTCTCCAACTTGTCGGTGATTCGACCCCAGGCTGTCATGCGGAGATAGCCTGCGTGGTTCACAACGATACGAGTTTTCGTTTCAGGCTTTGCCCATTGACTTGGAGTGGAGCGAGCAAGAACATAGGACCATATTCGGGCAGATAAACGGCCTCCTCCTTCCCGGAGGCTCAGCCGATATCAGCCGCTGGGATGCACCGTACATCAGAATTGCAAGACTCTACTATGACATGGCCCTCGAGGTATCTGCCCCAGATTCCTGGCGACAGATTCTAAAAGCACGTTGCTGAATGGTGAACAGCTCAGGCTGATTCAAGCCGATAAGAAGAGTGGCACTCCACCTAGTGTCATGGTTTCCAGCACTTTGTCAAGATACGATACCTATCAAGAGTTTTTATGAATGTACTCTTGCTTCATCGTTTTTGCTAGGGTGTGGAATTGTGCGTTCCTATCAGTCGAATGCGTCCGGGCGGTTCTTTCCGATAGTTGGCATATGCCTAGGCTACGAGGCGCTGGTGGTTGTCGCTAGCGGGAATGTTGGCTACTTCTCGCAGCAGACGGAAGATGATCTGGATAGAAGAAGAGTTCTTACTTTCACTCCCGAAGCAAGCGCTTCAGTGCTTTTCGGCTCAGGGAGCTTCCCCGCCAGCAAGAACAGTGAACAACAAAACAGCATTCAACGTAGCGTGGGTGTTTTGAAGTCACCGGAAGACAGGAGGGGACCTTTGAGAAATCGTGCAATGGAAGGCTCCATGGAGGACGAGGGAAAAACTGATGAGGGAAGCGATGAACTTCTGGGGCATATAGATCCACAGCAGGAAGAGCACGACCTGGCAGCCTTACGCAGCAGTTTCTCAGTTAAGGCTGTAAGACACCTGTTAGCATCTCACCCAATAGCTTACTTTCATCACTACAGGAATCTATCTGTGAAAGAATTTCGTCAGGACGACAAACTTCAACGTGAATGGCTTTTAACTGCGACCGCGAAACTCCCCAGGGAGAGCACAGCGGAAATTGTCGCCGCTATCGAGCACAAACAGTAAGAGCAAAGTAGTGACAACCCAGCTTCCTATGATCCCTGGTTTATGTATGTCAACTCATGAATGACATTCCCCTTTCCTGCGGCCACCCAAAGGATCTTGAAGAGACCTTTGAGTGGATATTTGAGGGAAGGCGCTTCTACTGGTTTAAAAATTCGGATGTGCACAGCTAAAACCACAGTCTTTTGTTCAATGCGTTACTAGCCCCAAGACAAAAAGTCTTAGATGGTTTTTCTCGTTGTTCGTTCATGTGCTTGTTTGCTGCTTGATACGAGGTATCAGTTGCGGCACTTTTTCCAGTCCTCCACACACACTGTGCCCTGAAATTTTTTGCTGAGTTCCTTATTTCCCAAGCTTTTCTCCCTCATGAATCATCTGTGTTGATTGTCTGCGGGTTTCATAGTAGTGATGCTTCGATATGCGTGATTTATTTGGCTTCAGGTTTCCATTCTATGGCTTCCAGTTTCATCCGGAAAAAGCTCTCTACGAGCACTGTCCCAAAAGCCGTATTCCCCATTTCTTTAGCGCTCTTCTACCCTCGTTGTACATTTCCGCGTTCTTGGGTTTAATTGCGCGTCATTCTCGTAATGAATTTAAGGATCAACGAGAGAGGTTTGACAAGATAGAATTTGCATTCACGCCGACCAGGACAGCGGTGTACGGGCAGATCTATTCTTTCGAACAGGCCTATATTTTTCCATCAGGAGTAAAGAAAGACATTCGTGAACGATTGCAAACCTTCCTGGAAGCACAGAGCAAACAAATGGGAGAACTGCAAGGGCACCAACAGAATACTTCAACTCTGATGGCGTCGATTCACGAGGCATAATTTTGGTAAACACGCGCGCATTCAAGCATCCGGACAAAACAGATGACCCTGTGTAAGCAAATACCATATTGGCTTGCCAGTAGGAGAACGTGAAAATAATATGATCCTGTGCCCGCACGTATCTTTTTCCCTATGGATTGGTGCCTATGAGATGCGTATTTCCCCGTTCGCATGTTGACCCCTACGAAGTGGACCGGGGAAAATGTAAAAAAGCAAGTCATTACTGAGATATGGGTGCGGATGGCCCTTCAGTCATGTCGCGCTTGTGGCTCTATGCATGCCTGCAAGCGAAAATGCTAGTATCTCAACGAAGCAACTTGCCGTCTTGCGCTTTCTCAAAGCACAACTTGAGCAAATTCTGGCTCAAAAAAAGATGCGCGCACTCTAGAGAACAGCAAAATACGAAAACTGGCACCGACGGATTACAAGTAAGAAGGCCGCCATGGATGCTCTCTGTGAAAGGCTGGCGCTGACAGATTGCATCTAAGGGTTCAACATGGGCACTCGCTATGTGAACTAACGTGTGCTGTTGTTCTTATCCATCTGATGTTGCTCGCGTCAGTTTCTACCAGAACAAAGATGCTAATGTTTCCCGTATAGTAGCATCTGCACGCCCTAACGCAGGATTGGCTCGACTGCGCAACATCAATTGAGCAATATGGAACAGGGGAGGAGATGTGAAAGTAAATCAACATGCCGGATCGGATGGAGGGCGAGTACACAATGTACCGCCGTCCCTCCGATCCCTTTGCCTTTATTCTCTCTTTGACTGTTTTCAATGGAGTAGCTGCACATCCACAGAATCGCTACTGCAAGAAGGCGTATACCCGATAATTTCACATCAAGCCTTGAACGCCCCATCGTTTTCGCTACTTTAGTATTTTTTCAGCAGACTGCAACATTACAGCACTCCTCGCTGTTGCTGTCTGCCACAAACATGCCAAGTCGTCAAACTACCCTCTCTTCATTGCGCCTGTCTCGCTTTGTCTGCCGTCCTAGTCTACGCGCACAGGAACGTTCAACTATACTGATTGGGGTGGCGTGCCTGGGGGGGGTACAAAGGGCAGTGTTTGGTATGACGGATGCGGATGACATTGTTGCTCCGCATCCTTATAAGGCTGACCGAGGTGCTGCTGGTCCAAGCGTCGCTGCTGCTCAAGCTGCTGCTGTTGGAGCAATTGCTGTTGCTGCTGCATATGCTGCTGTTGCTGCCGCATTTGCTGCTGCATTTGCTGCTGCTGCTGCACCAATTGCTGCTGCACTCCCACAGGCCAGCCGGCAGCCAGAGCCTGGGATCCAAAAGGGGAGTATCCGGGCAGCGCATGCAACGCGCTTCTGGCAATAGACAGCAACGGGTGCTGTTGGTGCTGCGCGCTGTACATCTCAGCTTGCTGCTGCAGCGCCTGCAACACTGCACGCCCCTGATCCGACGCTTGGAATAGTGAACCGGATCCATGTTGCAGTGCTGCTGCTCGCGCGCTTGCCGCTTGCAAGTGCAGCAAGAGCTGCTGCTGCTGCAGCTGCTGCTGTGGCAGCGGCTGGCTAAAGTGGGATCGTTTTGCCATGGGAGAAGGGGGGAGTGGGGTTTGCACCGAGGCGCTCTGAGCCGGTTGGTGCTGCTGCTGCTGCACAGAGTGCGATGGCGGGTGCAGTCCAGCCAGCTGTGCGCATTCGTGCGCGAGTGCAGATGCAGCAACTGCAATTTCCTTCAGTTTTGCTCCCACCGGCTCATTGCTGCCGCTGCTGCTGCCGAAGCGCTCTTCCTCAAGCAGCCTCTGTTGCTGCTGCTCCAATTCGTCCCTAGCCATTCTTGCCGCTGCTGCTGCTTCCTGATCCACCTGGTCCGCCATCTTTGCTTGCCTCATCAGCTGCTGCAGCTGCTGCTGCAGCTTGTGCTGCACCCGTTCACTTGGCCTCCGTTCCCCAAGAGTCTCGACCTCTTCATCGGGTGTATGCTGCTGCTGCAGCCGGTGCAGCAGCTCGCTGCAGCAGAGATAGAGCTGGCTGCGCGCTTCCTCGGCAGCCTCCCGCGCATGCTTTACCCTCCTCTCAGCCGCAACTGCACGATGTCGCAAAGCAGCAAGAGGGTCGCCTGCAGACTCGCGTCGTGCTGCAAGGGAGCCACGCTGCTGCTGCTGCTGCTGCTGCTGTTCAAACAGCGCTGCTGGCGTGTCTGGGGGTGCTGCAGCTGCTCCCCACGCAGGCGATTCGGGTGTACCTTTGGATTTGAGCCTTTGAGGCCTTCCACGCGCCGATCTCCTTTGGTGGAGCTGATGCAGCTGCTGAACTCCCTCTTCCGCCTCCTCATCGCTCATGAGAACGTTGTGCTGCGCAATCCTGCCTCGCCTGCGCTGCCCTGCGCGTCTTCCCCCCGTTGGCTCCATCTGCACTGACAGCTGCTGCGGTTGCCTCTGCTGCTGCGCTTGGTATTCGAGGAGCATCTCTATGTCTTCGGGGGCAGAAGACATCCACTTGGGAGGCTGCTGGGGGGGGAGAAGGCTGTCGGCGTCGATATGCATCTCCCGCCTGGCCCTGTAGAGGACCCTAAGAAAGTCGGAGTGCATCTCTCCGTAAGAAGCGTACGCCACTTCTCTCTTTTGCAGCACGAAAGCCACACTGCGGCTCTCCACACCGCTGCTGATGCCGCTGCTGCTGCTTGTCGTCGTGCTGCCATTGCTGGCGCCAATTCGAACGAGGCGAAGGTACTGGGCGGGAGATTTGGTATTGAAGGTTGCACAGTGGAGAGCCTGAGAAGAAGAAAGACACAGCCGTGGCAGCCGCAGCTGGCGTATAAAACGACACAAAAGACACCCACGTAAAACACACGGCTGCTCAGCGAACCACACCACCGCATTCGCAGCAGAAGAAACACTCCACACAGTGGAGAGCGCTACCAGAAATGCAGACAGAGATACATTCACACACCGCGCGAGCAGCAACACGGACGGAGGCAGGGCTCTTCGCCGCAACAGAAACAGACGCCCACGGCAGCACTGCAAAAGCACCCTACACGGTGCATGCATGTAGCCTATATATATAGCTGCATGATGCTCAGAAAAACAGCGGCGCGCGTGGCTGCAGCTCCTTCTTGCCTTGAAAATCGTGAGGATATGAATATCGAGCTTTTCCCTCGGTTCGACAAAAACCAGAAAGCCTCCAGCTACCCCTAAGGGTCCTGAGAGGCCACCAGGTGCAGCGGGAGGTGGAGCAGCTCGATGAATGTTGTTTTCTGTCGAACTTCCTGCTCCCACCATTCGAGCCGAGGCGACTGGACGGGCTGCTTCCTCCTTGTTCTGCGGCTCGAAAGAGGAGACAAACTTTTGCGCCGCCGCTCGCTGCTCGTGCTGCGCCTCCGTGGGAGAAGGCTGCTTGACACACCCGCCACGTGCGTCGCCAGCATCTGCTGCGGGAGGCGCAGCAGCAGGCTGCTGCAGCAAGAGACTGAGGCTGTCGAACCAGTGCACAAGGACGCGTGGGATCCGCAGATCATCCTTCCAGTCAAGAGAACCCGTCAGAGGTAGCAAGCAGCAAAAGGAGTCGAGCGTGCTCTTCAAGACGACGTATTTTCCGCACCCCACGAAGCCTGCTTCCGCCGCTCCTGCAGAGGCCGCTGCTCCGGCGCAGGGAGACGCCGGAGACACTTCCTCCCCGAGAATTTCGGAGTCTGACTTCGAGCCGCCTTGCCGCTGCTCCATCCGCTGCTGCTGCTGCCTCTGAAGAAGTCTGACAGGAAGGCTCGGATGCGTGTACGCAAACACGGGGGCAGCCAGGAACCTCAAGCTGCCGTTGTTGCCGCCTCTACTCCCCCCCCCGCTGCCAGGAGCACCACTGGGAACGCCTTCCAGCTCTCGCTCTTCGCTTCCGCAGTCGAAATACTTCGTACCATGCTCCATCCTGAGAAACTCAAGCCTCCCCACGTCGTGAAGATACTTCAACACGGCAAGCATGTCTCCGCCGCTGCCATACACAGCCTTCACTGCACAAGGCGGCGGAGAGGCGCCCCTTAAGACGTCGGCTGCGGCAAGGAGGCGTTCTCCTCCCGCTGAAAAAGGCCGCAAAACGCTGTCTGCTGCATCGCACTCTGCCGCTCCTCGCGCTTCCCTCGACAGCGGGGAGGAGGCGCTTGCAAGGCAGCCTTTTTCCGTCCTAGGCTCGACCCTTGAGTGGCTTTCCAGCGCGGCGACTTCCGCCTCCGCTGCCTCTTCCTTAGTCGCCTCCCAAAGAGGCCATGGGCTGTTGCCTGTTCCTCCTATTGCGGAGAGGGCGGCTTCGCTGCAGCACTCGAGCAAAAGAAAGCGGCCGCTGTCTGTCGCTGCGACGCAGCAGAAGCAGCTGCCACACCTGTTGCTCGCCCCCGCCCCCTCGCTGCAGCAGCAGCAAGAGGGAGGGGAGGCTGCGCTGCTCTGAAACCGACTCTCCAGACACTCGACGAAAAGATGAGGCGCGAGAGGTCGACTCCCGTGACCAACCTCCACGCATATTTGTTGCTGCTGCAAAGAGAAACCAGGAATGACTCGCAGCAGCAGCGCGGCTCCTGCAGCTGGCGAAAAGGAGTTGAAAGCAACAAGACGGTCTTGGTGAGACTCGTAGAACTGCTTCCACTTCTGCGCATGCGTCTCAGCGGTTACGGGAACCAGACTCTTGCTGCTGCTGGGTGAACTCCGCCCTTGTTGGTGCTGCTGCTGCTGTTGCTGCAGATTTCCTGCTTCTGAATAAATCGACACTTCCAGCGAAGGATCCGATCCCCCCGCATGCAGAAGGCTGTAATTTCTTACTCGGCGGCACTTGCGCTGCGAGCGACTGCGACCTACGCCTTCTTCTGCCAGCGCTGAAGCGGCTGCACCCCCCCCTGCTGTGTCAGCCTCCTCCTCGTCTTCCTCCTCCTCAGCTCCTGCTACGGGGGTGTGGCTTGGACCTCTCCCGCCTTCCCCCCCCCTGTCGCTGCCGTCGTCGCTGCTCCCCCTCCTGCGACGGCGGGAACGCTTGGTCGCTGCTGCCGCTGGGGTGGCTGCAGCAGCGGCAGTCGCAGTCGCGGGGACGGGAGTCTCATCAGCATCCGCTGCTGCGGGCGATGCGACTCCCACCAAAGACTGTCTGGCGCTGCTGCGCCTCTTTTTCCTGTCCTGGTGCGATCTGGGAAGCCTCCGTTCCGTTGGACTGCCGGCTCCCTTAGGCGACGCCTCACACACGCTGCTGCGATAGCTGCTACTCAACCCGCTCGCGACTTCGTCGTCTGTGTCGCTACTGCTGCTCGGAGTAGCAGAATCCGAGTTGCCCGTGCTGCCTGCTGTAACGGCTGCAGGGTGGGCCTGTAAGGGGGGCCCCTCCCCGCTGCGACTAAGGGCCCCCCGAAAACTCCATGGACGGGGAGCAGACTTCGCCGCTGCTGCCAGTTTCCTCGCAGGTGTCTCCCGAGCTCCTCCTCCGAGTGCAGCAGCATTCTCTGCTGCTCCGGCAGCAGCGAGTGGTGCTGCTTCTGCTGCGCTGTCGAGCATGTTGGTTCCGGATGCAACGCTGCTGTACTTTCGGGGGGCCCCCAGGGGCCCCCAGAGGCAGGCGGGAGGCAGCAAAGGCTTTTGCACTGGCCCTGACTTAGGACCTGAGACTAGGAAATGAGAGAACGTTCACGAATATGAAAGAAAATACTACTTGCAAAACACGCAGAACTGGCGGCGGGCTGACCCCCTGGCAGGCAGAATTTGCTGCTGCTGCATAGGCTGCTTCTGGGTTTGGTGCGGTGCAGCAGCATGGCCTGTCTGCGGCCTTATCCAGCCGTTTTTTTCGCCTAATTCGGCTTGCATAAATTAAAATAAGCGATAATCGGCTGCAAAAGGGCAAATGACTGCACGCGGAGTCCTCGCGAAGCGCGCACTGGACGACTACGGGGTATCCGTCTGTGGTGCTGTGCGGCGTGTGCTCCGTCTGTTTCTTTCGTATTCAGGTCTATGCGCAACTCCTGTAATTCGATGCACTGATTATGCCTAAGAAAAAAGCAAATGGCGGATGTGCATGAGGCGCATAATCACCTCGTTACTACACCCGGTCACCCCTTCTGAAGCACCTCTGTGCGCTGTAGGCTGTCTGCACACACACCTTGGAAGAGTGCACGCGGCGTTTTTAACTGGCACGATCAAGCTTTCGCTGTCTTGTAGCGCTCCGAATAGTTTGGATTGAAAGGCAAACGCGCCATCTGATCGCGCCATAAGCGGCTACGGGTCGTCCCCTCGTGCCGTGCAGCAAACCAGAGACGCCTCAAGCTCTAAATCACTGCATCGATGACACTGGCAGGGGTGTAATTACTGACTTGATAGAGGAGGCAAGGAACGCATTGGGCTAGGGCGCATCTGAAAGCTATCCACTCTGCTTGCTATGTTCAATGAAAAACTGAAATTGGAGTGTGCCCAACTTAAAAGTTCTTACACCCGAATTATTGCCCCCAGTGGCATGGGCTCAGTTCACCCTCCGGAGATCTAAAATGAATATGCTACACTGAGTAGCACAGCGCAATGCGGTACAGCTGTTCTCCGCTGCCATTGACTGTGGAGTAGCGGGATGGCAGGCATGTCTACTACATTTGATTGGCTTCGACCATACAGTTTGCCCATTCAGTATTCCATTTTTCGCTGGCTGAGGGATGAGAGAAAAAGACCTTTGGTGGTGGATGCAAACCGTGGCACGACGCCTAAGGGAAGCAGAGGCTAGTCTGCAAGCCGATGTGAACAGTCTCTCCACAGCTGGTAGAAAGGCATGGCTTGTTAGCCAGTAAGGAGTTCACGGTTGCGTCAATGATGGTATGTTGACAAGAAAAAGGATAATCATATGTATGGGCAAGTATATGAAGATCTAACTAGCGATCTGGGAATGTACCTGGCTTCGAGGCTTTCAGATGAAGAGAATGTTCATGCGGCACGATTGCTGGAGGTGGAAGTACTTAAATGATGGTTGTATTCATGTAGGGAACATCGTCTGCATGCAGGCTTTACTACAGTTCAAGCCTTCATACATGCCCTGACTCGACGTGCTGTGTGCACACAAGCTCAACACTAAGCCACGGAAAAAGTGAGCAAGCAAAAGCAAGGAAATTCATCAATAAACAGACAAATCGATAA